>NC_069145.1:58357546-58405912 GCF_943734635.1 Anopheles cruzii
TGATAAAATTTTACCAAAATTACTGACCACTAATTGCAGTCGGTGCAATAAATCATTCCCAATCGACAGATTGAACTAGAGAAGAAAGTGCCTTCTAGAATCGTCAGGCAGGTGATTTTTCCCCTATCTTCCCCATCGATGCTTTTTGCATCGATGCTATAAAATAGTAAAAAGGCCAAACGCAAAACAATTCAGAAGAGAAATGAAACGCGGGGACTAAAGTGACAGTGACTGTGGCCCTGGTGCGATTTGGGTTCACATTTCCTATCCACCCTGAAGCACTACGTGCATCGAATGAGCAACTTACACATGGCGTTACTTTTTTCCTTTTCGGTAGAAATATTGGGAAGATGGAGAGCGCCAACATCTTGTGCTCGTCATTTGACAGCAGTCTGCTGTACACATCCAATAAACACACAAAGTGGAAAAATTCAATGACATGAAAACCAGAATAGAAAAAGGGAGAGAGTGTAGTGGAAATGCATTAGATGCATTTCTTGATCATTGCATGAGGAAGCAAAAGGCGTTTCATGAAGTCCCCGAGTTCGTTGGTAAGTGCATTTCTTTTCGATGAGTGTGTTTCGGCATAATGACAACCATCTTGCCAACCAATAAATGTCCTACACGAAAGACTTTCGTAAATTTATTATACAGTATTGCCGACGTTAGTGTCACATTAAGGTTTCAAAGTTAAAACTTCTTCGTGCTAGCCTATAAATCAGCTTATGATTTGTAACTCTAAGCACACTTGCGACTCATTTGAAGTCAGTCAAAAAATATTTCAGATTAAAATGTTGTTGATGAAAACCGATGTAGTAGATTCTCCTTTAGGGATTATACTGTGATGCACAGAAAAATGTTGGAAAAAGCATATTAACAAAGCATGGCAAAACATAGTTCACGCTGAAACGTGCATATTTAACTTGCATACTCTGTGAAGGGTACTGAATTTATTAAAGAATATTCGAATGTCTCTTAAAGACTTGGTTGAGCGAGATCTACTCTCTCTATAGGAAAGCTTTACCAAAAAGTTCAATTAAATATCATTATGAAATTTAATGACGTTATGAATAACATCAAAATAAACAGGAAAGAATACGGTGTAGCTGTAAAGTGAATTGTAGTAGCTACTGTGGGTGTTGAACGTTGGAATTATCAGCATATTCCCTATAGATCAATTAAAGTGTTCTAGCTTGGCATTAAGACTAGAGCTATGTAACAGTTCAGAAGCTGCTGCTATCAAAAGAAATTTCAAAACTATTGCAATTTTCCTGAGGTGCAAGCACTTTTTACTTTAATTACCAATCCGTTTTCAACTCCCTCATCAATCAAAAGTTTCTCAATAGGAAACGATGAACCGAAGGTAAGGAATTCATTTCTGCTCGATAATGAGATTTATTAATTACGTTATATGACTCAGTGTTTCAGTGGCTTTGACGTCGTTTCGATAATTTTTTTATTATATAGGTAGATACGTTAAAATATAGATATGGTAAGGTGACGGAAATTACTCAATTTATTTTGCTATTTATGCAGTATTGAAAGGCTATCAATTCATTCATTCTTTCGAAGGCTCTGTAAACATACATTCAGAACTAACATACTTTCTCAACATTCCACGCTTTACCAACACCGGTCAATATTCCAAAAACCTGAGTCAATGGCACTGTTCTTAAGTGCACGGTGCAGCATACAATACTTATGGATGAATGTTGGAAATAGGCAAATTAATTTACAAACTTTAATGCTTTTTTCCGAAAGCGGAGATGCAAAAAGAGGAAATCCGAAAAATATTGCCCAACCAACACAACCACTATTGAAAAGGGGATTTAAAAAGCAAGTGAAAATATTTTGATTGCATTATTTGTCAATGAAAATACAGGAGCTTAACTTAAAATAATGGGACTTTGCAGTTTATTTTAGATATCTAAGAAATTCTCAATCTGCCATTTCTATAAAAAGTAAATTTTCTCACATTCAGACACAACATAACTTACAACTTTAATTAAACACTCCTTAGCGTAAACGTAAAACAATCCGCTTTTGATAAGTCAGATTAACAGCGTTTGCCTTCACTCCTTCGAAATGCGTTTCTAATTTGTTCCTTTTTTGCTTCTATTTTTTCCAAAATCAACTGTGATTTATTAACACATGTAATCAATATTTGGCTGCTCGTTGTCTAGTCATAATCTGTTAGGTGATCTTCAGAGTCATCAATGGTCAATTCTAGGGCTCGTTATAGCTTGCTAGAAATCATACGGTAGACGACGAGGGTTCTTATTGAATACCGAGCCGCTAACCAGACCTATCCATTTGACGATCCAGGAAATTCGTTCCCATAACAGGAAAAGCAATAGTCTAAGGAAAAATGGCACCAATTTGCATACGACAGACTTGGCTCGTTATGACGCAAGATTGCTGCAAAAAGATCTTCAGCCGTGAATGCTGGAAGACGTTCAAAACCGTCGTATATTGATTGGCTGTGAAAGTTTGCTGTGGGGCCTGTTTTGAACCAGCTTTATGATTTCTGCGATCGAATCGATCTAACCAACAATTGGCGCGATCATCTCAAGAGTTGGCTTGTGAGCTGTGCGGGTGTCATTAATTCAATTACTGGTCGGCAATGTTAGGTGTTAGTACAACCTACCGGAAGATATTTCTTTTTCAGCGTCCGAGTATGCGTATAACGTAAATTTACAATTTTCCAACAATACTCGCTATAAGCACAAATCATTATATTTTGTACAGGAGTTTCTTGAATAAGTGAGATGATTAGTTTTACTTACGGTTCGTTCTTGAAATGGTGCATAAATTAGATTTGCTTCCAAATCACCACAGATATTTTAAGTCATCGAAAATAATTATGGTTAAGCATTACTTTTGGAAACATAGTGGCATTTACTGAACATTGAGCCTCTTTTTAACTTTTACTACTTTATATTGAGATACTTTGTTAGTAAGCAGCTAACTCCGCAATCTTAGTTCCACCCAAAGTGGATTTTTAAGTACAATAGCAACTTTTCATTACACTCAACAATTTTTATTTTATTGAACATGTTTGAGTCATTTCTACGGTTTCATTTCTGCAATCCATTTTTTTCTAGACAGAACCACCTTGTGTTGACCGGAACCAGTAAAAGACATCTATCTGTACGCAGAAATGCACCGTCGACCTAATGTGGGATTAATTATAAATAAGCTTCCATCACTAATCCGCTACAATGATAAATCGCCACACTTAAGCCCCCTTAATGATGCTCATTTTGTTATTGTTTGTATCTCTTTTGGATGATATTCTTTATTTATACTTTCTTACGTTTAACACCTGTTAACGTTTACTAAAACACACAAATTACCACAGCCAACCAATTTGTACAAAATAAGTTTGAAAGTTTATTTTGAAAATGTCTTGTGAACCGCATTTACTTTGTTTGAATTACCTATGACTAGCGTTGCTGGATAAAACTCTACGGTAACTTGGAAGTAATTAAAATTAATAATCTATAGAAAAGGAATTTTATCATTTTGAAGCCTAAAAACCATTCATTAAAACCCACATTCTGGACTAAACTCCAGCCCTTTTCGAGCCGAAGCAGGAAATCTTAAGCTCATAAATTAATCAATCACTTCGTGTGTGGCTCGGCATGAATTATGTTTCTTTCCCTCCATTATTCAGCCCACCCTGGAATCAGACAAAGGGCGTATCACTTCCCACGGAATGTGGCCCATTGCGTTGCTGAATGTTTAAAAATGATTTCGAGGATCAAACGTCCGAGAGAGGTCTGTAAATGGTTGTATGACTAGAGGGCGTTTATGATCTTGACGAAGTTTTAATTTATCATTAAACATTTCATTAAATCATTAAACATCATTAAACAGAAGTCACCATTCGTGTCCAACAATCATACGGTTTTCGTGATTTTTTGTATGCCAAGATGCATAAAACGTTAATATTATAAGTGAAATACTATGCTGTTCGATGAATTTAATGTTTTTCATCAAAATAGAATATTGTATTGTATCTTCATACCTTATAATTTTAGATTTTATATGTTTGTATTAGGACGATCATCATTAGGACGATGTATCATGAAATTTTTTTTTTATTTTAAACATGGTTAGAGTGTGACGACAAATATGCAACGCTGGGGAGACGAGTTATCTTTTGTCAACTTAGAGCACAAGCAAAACGTTATTCTCAAAATGCAATTGAAATTAAAATATAGTTTATTAGCGATCTGCTTTTCACCTTTTCGTTTGCAACAATCACAGTTCTACGTCGCAAAGTATCTACCATGTTTTGATCGGCTGTCCATATAATATTACCTTTCTTTTAACATTTAACAAATAAGAAATTTTATTTTGAAGAAATAGGAATCCTTGAGTTTAAGAAAATCAATTGAGCAAAAAAAACAACAAAAAACTGCAGATACTCTACAGACACACCGTCTAGTCGAAAACCGATCGATTCATCCGACAGTTCCGGGCAGACTCCAAAATGGGTGTATGAAAAGCTGTCATCACGAAGACAAGAGACTCGACAAACCCATCGTCAAGTGCTTGGCAAGAAACATGACCCTTATTTGAATGGTGATTAAGACGTTTGCTAGACTTTCCTATTCAACCCACCCTTCCTTTCCGAGGGATTGGGATCTTCTTGCCATGCCACCGATCGTGTCAATTTGAAATCGAAATACAAAAAAAAAACTGAAACCTTATCCTTTACTTGTGTACAAGGAATGGCCCACCGTCGACGGCGCTGCAGATGTGCTGAGCGAATTAAAAGAACAGTTTGATTGACAGATTAGCATCTGCCCTGTCAGCGAACGTCAGAACGATGGAGATGGCCTCGAAAGACGCTCAACAGAAGATGATGGTAAGTGTACGAGTGTCGAGTCATTCCCGTGAAATACGCCGCGGAGTCATTAGCATCGAAGCGGAAACGGACAGAATGGGTTCACTGTTTAGGGGGGCCTTTGTTTTAAATGCGGTTGTCATCGATGAAATGATTTATAGCTTTGCTTTGGTTAACGCTGGATTATGATAAGAACTTTTTCTAACATTTTTGAAATGTTATTATAGTGTAAATATTATATAAACATTTCTAAGGAACTTAAAACAAACATTGTCATTTTATAACAGAGCTTCCGTATCAGTCTGCCGTATGTCAAATTAAACATCAGCTACCATTATGAGTAACATTTGCCATTATAACAGCTCCACTGCCGCACTGTGGCCTGTTTTTTCTGTTCATATTTGTACAAAAATACGCATGTTTATCGACAATCCAATTAAGTTTGACGTAAAATGCAAATAGGAAGAAACGTAAAATGCAACGAATTCCTATCAGATTTTGCTTTCCTAGTTTTTGCACAAGAACCGAATTGTATGCCAATATTAATATTACCCTCAGTCAAACTGCACATCAAATAGACTTTTCACATAAAAAAACCTGATGGACGGCAGCAAATTTTAGGCCCTCCAGCAAATAGCCTAAAATAGCCCTTGGTGAGTTTTGTTACTGTAATGCATGCTGACCAGAAATTGGTTCAAATTGCTTATTGGCTGCATCGAAATAAAAGACAACTGTCCATTATGTTGCTAAGGAACAATGCGGAAAATGCGCAGCATTTCCGGAAAAATGCATTGTTCTCGAAGCGAGACAATAGTGCTCAACAGTGGTGTTCTGATTTGGGCACGCGTCACTTTTATAGCCTCGGGATTTATTTAGCTGAATGGTTTTATCGTTCCCAGTATGGTTTGCCGTGAGCGCAAAACATAATTAAGGAATGATTTGCATAATTCTTTATATCTATTACTAAATGTTATCATAAAACTTCATTGAGTAGCACACTCCACAGAGATACTTCAACATCATATAGTATCCCAGCAAGCACGTCATCATTCAAAAAATTTCTTTCACGTCCTGACTTGATCATCACTTGGGTCCATGGTTGCTTGATTGCACTACGCCGATATAAGTGCCTTACCAACAGGCAGCTATTTGTCATTTTTGCCTTCAAACAACGCCGCCAGGCCGAAAGTGAGATGCTAAATGTGGTGGATGCAAAATCAACAGGATCTCGCTATCTTTTGGATCAGTTTCCACCCTTAAACATCGCCCTCCATTTCAGTATAATCGCGCAGTTGAAGGAATGATAAACTGCCAAAGTGATTTTTTATACTAGGAACCTATACGGTTGTAGAGGTGAAATAACTTTCCACCGATGCACAGGTTAATCAGGTGTAGTAAATGGTTGCAATAGAATTGCATTGATATATTCATGTGCCTGTGAAAACCGGAAAGCGATAAAGCGAGATTGGGAAACGATGTTTCATTAGGTTCATAGCACAGCTGCACATAATTTATTATAGGGAGAACAGGAATCGATTATGGTAATATGTTATTATGTTCGCGGCAAATCGTTGGAGATTGAGTAATATGGCTCTTGTGAAACAATTAACATATCTCACAAACCATTAATAAAATTACAAAGCTATTATCACTATTCATAAAATGGCAAAATGCGATTCTGACGACATTCCACCATGTACTAATTAATTGAATATGATGGATTGACGGTTTCCATAAACACGAAAGCCTCCTAGCTACATTTATAATAAGCACAGCTTCGAAGAAAATGACCGCATATACGTCTTAGGTAAGAACAAACACCTGCAAACATGGCCAAGTGCTAGATCTGTGCTAGAAGTGTTTGGTTTGGCTCTCATGTACAAAAAAGAAAATAGGAGAAATACATGGCGTTATTTCTGTTGACTCCAAATACGTTATCATCCTTTGGTTGGTAAATAATTTGTTCGCCTTTTTGTACAAACAATTTCGCGGTTAGATTAGTGGTTTGATCTGTAAACCAATAATGGTTAGCGCGACTTGCTTATGGTTGCTGTCAAGCTCGTTTCGTCTCCGACGGACAGCAGCATAGTTTAACGGTAGCAAGCTGTTCGGCTGCTACTGCTATACTCTTCACGGTGGCCAAAACGTGCACGTGCTGATTCTAAATCAAGCAATCGACACAATAATCTTAGAAACATTTTTCACAGTGGAATATCGCAACACTAAAGAGTTGAATAAAATTCATAGTGATAATAGCAATTGATGTTTCTTGAGAGTCGCCGAAAGACAACAATTATTGATTTTTTTCTACCTTTTAAATGGAGGAAGATGTTTATAAACCATTTCTTTTTAAATGGGGCCGAAGTGAACCGAAAACCGCATGAGCCAGTATTCCAATTAACTCACCGTATGGAGAACAAGAGGAACACGGAGCATCATCGTACAAAATATCATATATACAATTTTATGATTGCGGAGAAATCAAAGAAATGCAAGATCCGTTTGGGCGAAGTACATCAAAGAGAACTGTCGAGAGGGATTTTGCTTGCACGATTCAAAATCGATTATGATTCAACACATGGGTTAACAAATCTATAAGACCTTTAAGAAAATGATGGGCTTTTAAATTCGAATTCAAACTTAAATCAAATAATTCGAATGATGATTGTTCGTCAGAGCCAAATCTTGAAGTTTTGCAGTACATGTCACACGAGTATAATTCCAGAGTATAAACTTTCATTGGGAGGATAATATTTTAGACATTTGATTTAATTAAACTTAAATTATGTTTAACAATATACTACATAGAAAACTCAGTTGATCTCAAAAACAGATTGAAAATGTCTATTTTTATGTCAATTTCTAGTGTTTTGTAACATTATTACTTTTAGAAGAGGTAGAATTGTTATGCAAAATCAAGATAATACGTAAAGATGAATTCAAATAAATAAACACTAAAACGAATCCTTTTTTAATCAAGCATATCATAAATACTTATTGCATCGAAAGTCTCATTAACACCAGTGATTGGTTTTGCAACATTTTTCACAGTACATTTATTGACCATTATGTCTTTGAATATTAACTTCGCGGCATGGTACGGACAGTTTCCGAACAGCGAGGGGTCCTATGAGCTACCCACGTGCTCCAATCGATGATTTATCGACAAAATAAAACGAATTCGAGTACCCTTGGGTACGTTATAACTGGTTTCGGATTTTTACCAACGCTTGCCACATACGTCTGGTCGATCAATCGTCTTTCGGTAAAAATAAATAATTTTACTTTTTTTCTATCCTATCCAACCTTTTAAACGTTCAAGCGTCCAAAAGCGCAGTGCAAGCAGCTTTTAAGGAATAAGTCTACGAGGCTAACAGGAAAATGCTTTTTTCGATTAATCTAGCGAAGATTTTTTGCTTGAGTACTACATATAATATAAAAAAGACATGTTTAAAAATATTGAATTTAAGCTACACAAAAGACCAACGAAAATTAGTGAATAAAGTCGATCGTGTTGAGTATAAAACATGATCAATAAACTACCAACATGCTTGAGGCGTCGATAGCGTCGGCAAAGAAAATGAAACAATTTTTTAGAATTATTTGCGTTGTCTTCCTTTTTCTCGCATTTATGTTTTTTCCTAGAGAAAGTCACCGTCGATTGTCTGGCATTATGTACAAGACCGCTGTTCCCATGACAAATGGCGAATTTAGCAGAAATTAATATACGGTGGATGAATTGCGGCATGAAAGCTAAAAATCAATCGTAAAAGTTCAGTTATTATATATTTGCATAATTTTTTATATTGCAACTTTGTATTCACCGAGTTATATTGAGCAACTTTAACGACCTACACATAAATACGGGCCGGTTCTTTCTTTTATAAATTAAAAAACAACGAACACATATCTCGTTTAATAGCAAAATTTAACGAAGTAGAATTTATGAATGGCCCATGCTAAATTTTACAATATCGTTACCATGTAAAAAATTGATATTACGGAGAGGATTTGACACGACTATCTTCGTTCATGTAACGTGAGGACTAGCATAATGTTAACATGCAATAGTAATCCATTACAAGTTACTGCGGAACGTGATTTGCAAGCTCAAGCAGAAAGATTACTTCGTGATTTTGTCTTAATCGAATGAGCGTCATAACACAACCACGACCACAACCAGGATAGAAAGGTTGTGTAAGCGTGGTTCTGCTTGTTTAGTGAGCTCGTTCGGTTAGCCTTTTTTGGTATGATTTTCGTTGCATCAAAGACGTTCCAAATGATGCGAAATGATCACATACAATGTTGTTGAAAAGTTAAACACAACGTCGAAAATTATGTTCCGCTAACTTAATTTTAACAAAACCTTTTTAAGCAAATTGAAATTCTCCACAAATACTGATGTAATGATGTCCAAACTGTAGTTATTATTTTGATGACCACTGGCAAATTTGGCGAAATCCATCGCATTACATCGTCATCACAGAGTTCATTCTGACCAGTCTGTCTCAGAAAAGGGTGTAACAGACGATGTCAGTGGCAGACGTGTGGATGGTTATAAATGTATTTTTAGCGCAGGACCCTCCGCAAATGCGTAATAGTAGAGTCAGAAAGCACGAATCGGTTGTTCGGAAATAGCCTAGCTGAGCGGGCTGTGTCATGAAACTAAGATAAGAGTTGGAATGAGTACCAATATACAATGGGAAGCAGATATCGGAACTTCTTATTCAATGGGTGCTGAAGAAATGGACCATTAATCACCGATTAGTCTGACATTAGCGTGTTAATATAGCTTTTGGTTCACCATCAATGGCGCAAGACCAATAGCGGATAGCAAAGTACTGCGAATTCGTAAGATTACTCTCGGGGTTAACAAACCATTCGAAATAGCCTCCATATTTTTGCGATAAAAAATTAACATTATTGAAATTTAAACATTAAGAAAACATGGTTTTAAATTGAACATCTGTGTATACCTCACAAGCACTACATTTAAATAGTAACAATAGAAGTAAAGTTTTTCCTGAAAACCATTTCCCAACGTTAGTGGCTTATTGAAGTTAGAATTCTTAGTTTTTTTAGACTTACCGACTGGGCCATGTTTATCACAGTTCGTAGTTGAACTGATTAGATTGTCTGTTGAGCACGGATGACGATCCTATTTGAATGAGGAGTTTTTGAGGAAGAGGTCTTGCGTACCATCAAATCTTATTATAATTTTATATCCGATTTGCAAATGATAAGGTCCCTAAGGATTTAGATAGGGGCAACGCCAGCTTAGTATCTATGGCCAGCTCGCATTTATGCTAACAAATTGTGAACGCTGTCTGGTTAGTACCGAACATCGTTCATGTAGCGGATTCGTCAAATCATTTTGATTGACCGTAACGACCGTATGCCGGGGAGCCTTTTGGGAAATCCTTACTGACAACCTAGGATTAAACATTTGCATGACCGTAGAAAAAGGAAACGTACGTTGAATGATTATTTCTAATGCTATGAACGAATCTGTAAGTGAAGCAAAGCAAACCATTAAAACAACGAAAACTTTGACAATACAAATGATAATTTTTGTTTCATCCTGTTCAAATCAGATTTCACTACTTTAGCAACTCTGATTGTTTTTTTATCAATTCAATACTTAAATTTCGTGTTGCTTCATGACAGCATGAAATAAATAACGAAAAACGAAAATCGACGATAACGATGGTTTTTAATTTTAAGGGAAAAAAAAACTTCTAATTCCGCTGTACTACTCAAGTTATGACAAGTTGCTTGAACACATCTCTACCGTACCGTGCACGACAAGACAGGGTGTTGAAAATATTTATCCGAAAGGCAGTTGCTATTTCCGCCGGAAACGTGAAAAATGGTTATTTCAAACTTTGATTGCCATTTATCATCGTGTACACGTCATAGATTCTTTAGAATCGGTTTATAGAAACTAGAACTAGACACTGTCATCTGCTCCAGACATTTTTTTTCTCTAATAACCCTTGTCTTAGACAAGAAATCCACTTCAAAACCTGCTTTGACTGGCTAGTTTCGATTTATTTTAACAGCTGTTCCAGACAATGACATTACATAGTTTCAAAAGGCATATTTTTATACAAGTGTTAACGAACGGTAGAAACAAATAATAAGAATAAGTGCTTCATATTGTTCAATACATTGATATTTCATAGCACTATGGCAAAGATAAGATTCAAAATGTTAAGCCAAGCACAAATCACACAAATGAACAACAACAGTGTAGCAACTGATCGTAACAACTGATTAATCATACTTGGGAAACTAATTGAAACTCGAAAAACACTCCCACTAACAATTGTCAAGGACCAGCAACATGCAGTGTACCAAAAAACTGAGTCTTCTGCTCGATAATAAGTTCTCCGTTTGAAAACTAAGCGAAAGAATTAACAAGAACCAGAAGCAAAAGTTTACCAAATTCTTCCGCATTGCGGGAAAAGTTTTTGGTGAGATTTTCCTCAACATTTTTGCCGCATCAGCACGAGCAAAGTAGAGAATTGCACAATCATCAATTTTCGTTCGTTAGCATAGTTTTATCCGATCGTTTTCGAAATGTTCGAGAAAGGATTTGTTTGGCGTAGTTCGAAAACAAGGTAACAAATAATGATTTTTTATTGCACAATATAGAAGCACCTTCTTTTCGAAGAGGTTTCTTAAACAAATAAATGATAAATATTTTCGTGGGAGTAAAAGTTAACAGCCACTTAAACACAATGTTTGAAGCCTTGGTTTCATGTATTTCACTTCATTTTTCAAGTGAATCAACACAGAGGGCAGAAATTAAATAAAATATACGAGGGAGGGTACCATTCCACCGCTAATTGCTTCTTATGTTCATCCTCCACGATCAGGCTTTGTGGTCGCTTCCATTCTTCCAGACACTTCGTTGTACCGACCCAACGGTTTACTTCCTACCCACAGCTTCATTCTTGGATAATCCACAAAATCGGGCGGGATTTCACGCAAATAAAATCCCGATTGCGTGCATAATTCACACCGTGTACAATACGTCGAGCCTTAAATATGGGTAACATAAGCTGAAGCAAAAAAAAAAATATAAATAATTGCGATGAGAGCATGGACACAAGGGCACCATGAAAATCGTGAGAATCGCAGGCCCACTCGCGGAGCGGTTCGATTCACCTTTCGAAGAAAGGTTGAAAATTAATTTCTGTTTCGCGCATCATACGCCCTCTGTGTGTAAAATGTATTGCGGGCCATTTCGCGCTTCCTTATCAAATGCCGCAGGATAATGACTCACGACGGTACTTAATCCGTATAATATGACACAGGAGATTATCGCTTTGTGGCGCACTTATGCCGCCCGAAGCGGCACGAAGCGACAATTTTGTATTTATTGTCTCTTCAAATATGAATCATAGAAAGAACGGATTTTGTTGCTTTCCAATAAGTTTCACGTACCAAACTGATCAGGTTGTTGATTCGTAAAATTTTTGAAAGGCAAAGGTGTTAATAATAGCATTAGTTAACACGGCCCATTCCGTTATTAAAAATTAAAAACGCCGTGTAAATGTTTCTAATACAAAACTCAATCTTTATAACTATTTAATGTAAACAAGAGTTTGTGCGTTATGGCATAACATAAATGTTCACCATAAAATGCTCGTCATTTGAAATTCGCAAATGTTTACTTACTCGTATGCTCACCATTTGAAGGATAAAAATGTTTTATTTCGAGTTTTTGTTTGTGTTTTTCAAGTATATGCAAAATCGAAGTTATCATCATAATCAGTTGCTTACGCACTTATTTGCATTTTCGTTATTGCTTACGATCTGCAACCTAAAGCTTAATTAACGTTTGTTAATTCCCACTAGTTTCCTAGCGAATCCTTCTTCAATGGATATGTAAAAGGATCTTTGAAAAAGTAAAATTTTTTTTTAAATGTTCTTGAATGGCGTTTATTTAAGAAGATTTTCCAATTAGCATTTGGGGTAATATATTATACCTTATATTCCATTAACAGATTTTGGTATGGGAGTTCATCGTTTAGGACGAACGCACCGCCAAATGAAACTTGTACGGCAAGTAACGACATTCAGTTTAGTTTATAGTAAATTATCTTCTCATGTACGGGTACATTGAGGTTTGGGACACAATATGAGGTGGAGGAACATTTGTGATACGCAAAGTTGTAAAACATTTTGCAGATTTGTACCAATAACAACAAACACAAACTCAAAGTTGGCAGTATAAATTTTTTTTCCGTTTTTTAATAGAGGTATCAGATCGTCTGGATCGGTATGAACGATATCAATAAAAATGTCATAAAAGAAACTATAACGCACATGTGACGGTTGTTATAAATTTATCTTAATGTCGCTATTAAACAGCCCGTGCTATGCTCTTTCGATTGAGTCAACGTTACAGTCAACTGGAATCACTTGGGATCGTAGAACGTCAAAATTTGCTCACATTCGACCTGGATTCTGTGTCATATTTCTAGTTCTCCATTACAAAATTCCCTGTCGTGAATAAAAGTTTATGATACTATGATAACGTATAATGAGCTATATAATCCTAACGGCACATAAGAAACTAGGCCCCACAACTAAGACTAACAGTAGAAACACCGACCGATCCTGTTCCGATAGGATGAACTTTATATTCTTTTCTAAGGATTTGTTGCATTTTCTGCAAAATTTAACTTAAAAAATACTAACGTTTAACACATAAGTAAGGTAAGAATTAGTTTCATGAATTTAAAAGAGCAGTTATCTATCATAAAAAATACATTTAATATTGTGGTCCAGTTTTCGGAACTTGCCAAACAAAAAAGAAATCAAAACCGTGAAAATGAACAAGCCAAATCGATGTTTTTAGAACCGATGTCGCAATCTAGGGATGAATACCATTCCTGATTAGTTATTAATAAATGGTAAATTATGAGAAGACTCTTCGAACAGGAAGAAGATCAATAAGGAAACGATTGGGAAATGTTGAGCAACATTCAAACAATCGGGTATTTTAAAGCTCCAAAACACACAAGTAATAATGAAGAACAAATTAAGAAACAATCTTCTACATTAATTTCCTTTCTAAAAATAGTATGAAGGCCATACTTTACTACTCTATTCATAATTCTACATTACTATTCTACATTCATTCTCCCAAACACAAAACCAAAACCAGCTCAGCTATATAAAACAAAGATTTTTGCTTGGGATTGGTAGTTTATTCTAATGGCCACTAATGTTCAAGTAATCGAATTATGGCTCACTAGGCGGACTGTGGTTGCTAAATACGCGATAACCGCAAATGAGCAGTGGAACAAACAAATAAAGTCAAGTGGTGGTTGCCATCGCCACCCAGATTGTCCCAAAAACTCCTGCTGCTAATGCTTATAATTAATGCCATTACTTTTCTTGATGCTTAATAGTTCATAGATAAAAATAACTTTCACAAATTCTTTAATTTAGGAGCGACATTCTGCTTAGTAAAATAATCGGGTTATTATTGACTAAAATATCATAAATCTTTCATGGGATTTTATGTAGAAGTAATGTTTAAATACGGGCTAAGTATTTAAAGTTCACACATTCGAACAATTTGAATAAAATTCTGTAGAAAATAAAATGTAAACCGAAGTGTTACGAGTGTAACCACGAGCATCATTCAAACGTAGTAGTGAAGAGAAAGACCTCTCTCTGTCGCTATTATGTTCAGAATATGTATGAAGTCTATTTACTTTTTCCACTTGAGATAAAGATATTACAAGAGCTCAACAAATACTGTCACAGCAATGGTAGTGACATAGGAGGTGTGCAAATAGCTTTTTGCTGTCGTACGGTTTGTGGTTTTACATTGTTTTCCTTACTACTAAGAATGTATTATCTCAATTTAATTATTCTTGCACAACACGAATGACCAAGTGACAATTTCTGAAATTATCCGCTACAACGATAGCAAATAGATAGAGCCTCTTCCTATAACCGTACATTTTGGGAAAATAAAAAGATGAGTCAAACTTTATGGATTAAGACAACTTTTTTAATGTTATGTGATTTCGCCTTAAGTGTGGTAATGATTATGATTTTTCCTGCTCTTAAAGATTCGATTACGGCGTATTTATTAACATTTATGAATACTAAGAAACAAAAGTTTAAAGGCAAAAATGGTATAAAATCATGTAAGAATTCAAAAGGGAAGCAGCGACAATGAAATCGAGCCTTATTACAATATCGATTACGTGTTTTCTCTGGTCCATCGTTAGCTTTGCTGAGTGTCCACCGAAGACTCATTTTATCGGACATCGAATGTATCGCGAGGATACCTCATGCGAAGTGAGAAAATCACGAACCATTTCCGAATCGCACAGCGGCTGACGATCACATAATAGACGGATAAATAATCCCCTGGCGAGCAATCAGTGTGATTTTATGTGATATTATGATTTCCATTACAACCCAACCCATTTTCCACCCTCAGTACCGCAGACGAATGGTTATGTTTATTGTTGATGCTTGTCACAACGCAGACGTCTGCAGTGCCACTGCCTTGACTGATGGCGGTGCACCATACCGAATGCTGACGTGGAAGCCTGGTCAATGCCTTCCGCCGTCCATAAAGGACGAAGGACATGCTTGCGTCTTTTCCCTCGTTGGTAGGCGGAAAACCTAGATTGGCTCCATTCATGAGCAATAATTGTGGACGGATGGCAGTCGGGGGCCCTGGGCAGCTACACAACGCTTTAAAAGGATGAATTGGCGAAGTACTTTGCAGCAGTACGATTTCTGCTACGTCGATTATTTTCAGTTTTACGCTGCTTTTATTTTGTGTGCGTCAAAATTTTCCCTTCCCTCACTGGGCTCACCTTTCTTTTTAATTGCTAATATTTTGGCTAATATAATATTCATATTCAATTTAACTGTAACTGTAACATGCATGTAACGTTGAATCAACAGGATTAACGAGAATTGCTGGTAGCCCTTTTACGACTCAGCAAAATTGTCACCGCTTGTGTTTGGGTGGTACATTCACCTGTGTCATCAATTTTGTATTCACCACCTCGGCAAACGATGGTCCGAGAACGGTAGGCGTTACTGGCCTGCTGGTCACGATACTCAATCACTAGTGCCAGCTGCTGGTGGAACTTCATAATCCCTTTACGTACCCTTTGGCAAACGGTAGTCCCTTTACTTATCCCTACGTCCTGACCAACGGAGGGTTGTGATTGTTGTAAATGATAAAACGGAAGAAAAACATGAGTGACGATTATTAGGACGTGTGATGCACTTCGGTTCGAAGGAATATCGGCCTGAAGTAAGTTTTACATTCGTCAATCGGCAGCATTGATCAGTGTTTCACTTCACAAGGAAGGGATTTAAAAGCGTATTTCATTCTTCAGTGTTTGAATTCTTGAAGTTTCAAACGCTTGTAACGAATAAAAAAAATCAACAAAGGGCAAAAGGTGAGGGAGATTTTGTTCTTTCATCAACGCCTGACGCACAATAACAGCACAAGTAGCGTTTAAGTAAAGTGAATTGAGCTGGAGAAATGATGAATGGGAAGACTACATGGCACTTTCAAGATATGTCGCGGTTGAATTGTAAATAATGATAGGTTGTGCCAAAAATAATAACGCAGGTCGTGCCAAATAACGGCCCAACATATCCAAAGCATATTTCATTGAATTGATCTGCAATGAAACATATGTTGATCAGGTTTAAGGTCGTACCTGTTCATATGGAAGGCGGCAGAGAAAAATACCTTAATTTCAATCCATTTTCGGGGCTAATTTCTATTCCATATCACCTTTTACACTTCAGATCAATTACTGAAGTTATACCTGTTATTACACTATTTTTCTGATTGTAAATCGTTGTACAAATGACTATCCAAAGGACTATAATGATTCAATTAACTTCTTCCACCGTTCTTACCGCCTGTTAAACATAAACCCGGTTTACAAGCATTTCTTTCCGTTTTACTTTAAAAAACACGAAAACATGAAACCACACGAAATGGAACGTGGGAAGCAGAAAGCCTGCTTTCTTCTGATTCAAGAGTTAGTTGTATGCTGTAAAAAAAAAATCATAATTCATGAGAACCACACACGAAGAGATTGATTAATGTATGAGTTCGAAATTACCTGCCGTCGGTTCGAAACGGTCCTTCCAGAATGCGTGTTTCAATGATGCACGTTTTCCAGGTTTCCAAACTATAATAGTTTCTCTTTATAGATTAATGATGAAACATCTTGATTATTTGGAAGATGCCGTGGCATTTTATCCAGCAATGGCATAGATTATTCAAACAAAGTAGAGGCAATTCACGCTACATTTTCGTAGCAAATGTTCAAACATACGAAACGTGCTTTGGTCGGATCCGTTGGGTGTGATACCTATGTGTCTTCGTGAACATTAACAGGTATTAAACGTAAGAAATTATAAATGGAGAATAACATCAAATAGCGATACAAACAACAACAAAATGAACATCATTAAGGGGACTTAAGTGTGACAATTTATCATCTTAGCGGATTAGTTACGGAACCTTATTTATAACCAGTCCCGCAGTAGGTCCACGGTGCGTTTCTTCACTGGCACATCATACAGTTAGTTGTCTTCTGCTGGTTTGGACCTACACAACGGTCTTGGGTAGAGAGAGATTGTGACGCAGGAGATACATCTTGGTTTTGTTTCGTATGCACCTTTCACTGGACATGCGCTCAAGTTACAGGGAGTCTCATGATACTTATAAACACGTATTACGAAATGATGTAAAAATAGAATCATGCCGTAAGAATTGTTAACGAAATGCAAAGTGCCCAGTATTGATGGTGGTTTTGTAGTAAATTAAATTGAGATTTCATTTAAAGAACTATATGTTCGTCAAATTAACCTTTTCACATATTCACGCAGCTCCGATATAAGCCGCACTGATTGGTGCTCAGGTATAGGTCACGCTCGAACGCTGAAAAAAGGTGTCCACCAACATTCAATAACTGCCAACTAGTAATTGAATTAATGCCACCCGCACGTCACGCTCCAACACTTGAGACAATCCCAAGTACCTCAATTATCGATCGACCGATAGGATCACAGCACATCGCCAAGGTGGCTTTTGAGCGGCGCATGAAAGAGCTCGCGGTGCCAACGAAACTGCGACTGTGAACGGCTTATTGCTGCGAACGACGGTTGTTTATCCTGTTATTTTACCAACTCTCTTGAATCGTCAAATGGATTGTCGACACAAGCATAAACCAATACGCATTAAGAAGTCTTCAGTAACTACTTTAAATCTTAATTTCGTGAAAGTGGGTAAATCGTTTTCCTCAAACCTTTCCTTTCCTCAGGTAAGATAAGGATAAGGTAGAATTAAGATGAATATACTAAAAAAACCTAGCAACTAGAACTATGCGAATTTTGTTACAAATTTGTTGACGGTTACGGTGGGTTAGTGACGGTTAATGGTAGATGAGCACCTTTTTTCAAAAAAATTAATAAGTCTTCGACAAAGACATGTTTAATAAATCACAGAAGCAAAACACCAACATCATACTGTTCGATGTTTTATTAAAAAAAATGTTTTTCTTGTTAGCAAAATATTACTGTCATATACTTATTTTAAAAAAATTAAGTTCAAATCGATTCTAACAGTAAAATATTAAAGAGTGCAAATTAAAGGGGGATTCTTAACAGGTTTCTTCAAGTTTTAATTGGTATTGTAAACATTAATGGTAAAACTTGCAGACTTGTATAATGGAGCATAAGTGGCTGACGGCTTTCCCACGCGTGCACAACGTTCAATCCAACCTGGAAGTTACAAAGCTTCCTAGCAAAAGAACCTTTCAGAAGTGTCATATTCGCTATAAACTGGCTGGATAAAATATGCATGTTCCAGAATGTTCGTAACATCATAAGTGACATCGTAACAAGACATTGAACATTGGTTGTCATCTAAACAGGAAGATTTTTGCCACGCCGGACGATGGTTAACTTAGTATAGCTGATTGACCGGACATACATTTGAAAAAAAAAATCCAGTATGTTTACTTGCTAGCACTCTAGACCAATTATTTCCTTAAGTTTTCTAGACCAAATATCCATCTTAGCCTCTTGGTTGGTGTTAAAATTGGTAAGGAAAATAAGCGAACGCAAACCAATTTGCTCGCTAGTAAAGAACCAAAGTTACCAAACATGAACAAATGGCAAACAAACTGGTGACGCTGAACACATATCGTTTTACATATGATGGGAGGCACAAGAACACGCATAGGCATTAGTATACATATAATCTTGCAGTGCGAGAGGCTTAGATTGGCTTCGGTGTGGCAAAAGATAAGAATCATGCCAGAGAAGATCGGTTGGTGCTTTGCTTTTCGTATTATGCATAGTAAGCTCCTAGAATCAGAAGGAATGTTTCAAGGAGATTACAGGAATAAGCGTTGGCTTATAATTTGATTTGATTAAAAAGAGATTTGTCTCTTTACTCAGATTTCCGGAGGTTTAATCGGAAAAGAAATCTTCCCTTTCGTAAAAGACAAATTGAGAAAACTTCGGTCCGATGTTTCTAGTTCGATGAATTGTTTAATACTGGAATAATAAAATTTATTCCAAAAGCAGATCGTTTATTACACTTCATTTCGACAACGGGATCGAGCTCATCCTAGACAAACGAAAGGATGAGCTCAAATTTTGGAAATGTGGTAATTCACAAATGGCTATTTTTTAGACACTCGATGGCTAAATGTCTCCTTATTTTTTTCATCGTTTCCACGATTTATGAAAATTATTTTCGTACATATCTTACACAACGACTGCAATTTAAGAATGCATTTTTTACTATCTGTTTGAAGCAGGTCCCGGTAACATGATGTTTCAGAAGAATCTGCGTCAAGAATCTGCGGAATGTTGCCCAGAATATTGCTGTTTACCGTTTTACCAGCGGCGTAAATTGCTATTTACTCTCGTTTAGCGTCCCAGTAAGAATACTCAAAATTCAAAAAGGACACGTCACGCCTTACAAACTGTTGGTACGGATGAGGCGATGGCATAAAGAGCTTTACTACGAAACGAGGGAAAAACTCGAAGTAAAAAGTACAAAATGATGGTACGTTAAAGTAAAAAACGGTTGAAAACACGAAGAATAGAATTTTCTATTGGCACCATTAAACAGGATAGTGCGCGACGAAATGATGAAAAATGCTTTAAATGTATAAAAAAAACTCGTCGTCAAATTAGTCTTTCGTGCAAAGCAGCACCACGAGGATGTGCATTCACTAAAAATTGAAAAGCCAGATTATGATTTGAATAGAGCTACTCTAATAGAGCTTTCCTTTGAGCCGAAACGTACAAAAAGGCCCGCTTTATTGAAGTAATCATGAGTTGAGAAAATAAATGCATTTCAATTGCATTTCTTGCGCTCTAGATTCGATCCGCATCTTCAGGGCGCTCATAGACCACTTCAACGTCTTATTAAAAATTTCAATTAACGTAGACCATCATCAGACACTACCTTCGACAAGATGCAGACCAATTCCTCGGTTTATTCGAGAGTAAAAACCGAGAAAAGCTGGTGCTATAATGCGCACCGCTCCAGTGCAACTGCAACAATCCACTTTTCCCCCATTCTGGTATTAATTTTCTCGCCTCGGTCTGCGCAGCGGAGATTCACATTTTTTAATTAAACCTTACCTGCGCTACGGATGATAAGGTTCACGCTAAAGCTCTTTATCTTTACCAGCATCCGGCAAAGATGAGATGCGTTACCTTCTCGCTACTACTTAATACGTCTGCAGGAGTTTACGGTAGTTGAAATATTCAACATGGAGCAAACTTTTTCACCAACCGCAGTAAAGTTTTATTAAGATGCGGTGCTGCCTCAATAATCTACTAAGATATGTAGAGAAACAATTACTCTGCACAACTGCACAACGCTACTCCGCAAATAGATGCGTGGGTAAATTTGCGGTTTTCATCACGCATTTCGAGCAGGTTCATAAAAAGTGTAGGAAAAATCAACCTCTTTCTTACCGCCAACTGCTCAAGCTTTTTACAACGGTTCCATTTTATCTGCTACAATTTGCAGTGGTTTGTGTACGAGGATTTTAACTAGATGCTAGTGCGCACCATCAACATACGCCCAAGGATAAAAGAGCGTCCTTCCATAAAATATGGCGCTAATTTTGCTTGGAGGTTTCTCCATCCGTTTCGAAAACAGAGCTGACAAATGCAGCTTCTACCATCTGCTGAGCACTCGTCGCTTGATTGTACATTTTCGTTTTTCGTCCTACAATCTCAACACGCGAAAGTGGCGGCAACAAACGTCGAGTGCCGCCATTTTGGGGACAATTTTAATTATGCGAATTACTTATAATTAATTTTTCATTAAAACTTTAGACTACCACAGAATCCGGCCGCGAATGGGCAAAATGAAAAGTTATCGAAAAGTCAACTACTGAACCGGTTGACGGTTGACAGTTGACTTTCTTGAATACACGGTCGAAGAACTGTCCTTGTCCAATGTCCTTGAGATGAAGTGTGAGTAACGGTACCAGATTTATGCTTCCGGCAGCTGTTATTATTAACACACAAGCGTGAGTGATGACAGACAAAAGGCAAACAATTTCTGATTTTAAATGTTGTTTAAATTTTGGTCGAAGTATTTTAAAATGGAGCCCCCGAGCCATCCGTTCCATAGATTCTGCTAGAAGTGACATCAAGAAGCATATGAAGAAACTAACCCTTATCGTTAGGAGCTCTATTAAAATGGAAATGCAATATGTTGGGAATTGTATATTAATCTTCCTTTCCAGTTTACTTAAAATGTCAAATTTCAAAAGTCAAAAATAATAAAAACCCATAGTGAAACACAGTAATGAGTCAACCGACTTGAAAACCAACAACCAAAACAAACTTACCACAGTTTAGCAAAAACGAGACACAGAGGTGTCTGATTTCGCTTTAGGAACAGAACCTTACACATTTACAACAAGACTAAACGATACACGACATGCGACTAGGGTGAAATCGAGATATCTGTTTAACGTGCTTTAAATAGGTTGCAGGTTGCAGAGTTTTACGAGACATTTCCTGAGCAACAACTACCGGTCTAGTACTTCTGCGTACGGTACTGATCGGAATTCACACCAGATTTGGCGCATTATTTTCGATGAATCTCATTTACCTACTGTGGGACAGCAAGTAGACACGGAGACTAGAAGCGAGGGACCTGCATTGATCGATATTGCAGCAGAAATCCTGGTCAGAGAAAGGGCGCCATTCAAAAGGATTGCGGTGCAAGCACCACCAAAGGTGCTCCTATTTAAAGTGGAAATCTGTGAGCTCAGATCGATTTCTGAAGTTTTGGCAAGTTTCCAAGCGATGGCGCATGACGTGTGCAACAAAAGGCATAAAACGGGACAATAGAACGGTTTTGGAACCATGGGGCGGTCCACTGAGTCCACTGAGCAATCGTGCTCCGGCATGTCCTTACGACAAGGCACGGTGCCAGGAAACTGTCCAAACCGAAAACTCCACCGCACACGTAAAACGAGGCGTAAATCAGAGTCCTTAAAGTATAATCCGTCCTATAATAGGATCAACCGTCTCATGCAGTTTCGTTTGCTCCGTATGTCTCAGGCAATCGGCAAATAGTTACTAACGAATGTCGAAAAACCCGTTCGCTGACCAGCTCAGACTTCAAACTGTTTAAATACAAAAGGGACGAATTGGCCAAATTCTTTTACTACTTCCTCAAACAGCATTCTGTGCTTCCTATTTCGATCCCGCTCCGGAAATGAGGAAAATAGATGAAACTTCAGTGAACTGCATCCTAACGTCTGTAGGGGATGAACGGACTGTGACCAAAAACTAAAATAAAAAAGGAGAAACAGAGTCTGCCACAAGCCTCGACTTTTGCTTTCGGTTGAAGATAGGACACATTGTAGCCTGACAAAAGAAGGAGCGAAAACATAAAAAGGGAAGGCGAAAAAATAACATAACGAAGCTGCTGCTTCCTTGAAAGAAAACGAATGTCTTGCGTTTTTGCGTTCGTTTTTGACGAACTATGCCTGGCTTTCCCGACTATGCTTGGCATTTTCCTGCGCACCAAAAACCGCAGGAAAAGTGTGCCAAAAAGATAGAGCACTCTTTCCGGTAGCCTAAGTCCGGTGAATAAAAAGAACAATCGTGTCTGGTAGGCAGACAGGCCAAAGGTCAGCTACAGGCCATTTTCCACACCAATCCACGGTTTTCTTCGCTGCACCCTTAAGCAAATTGACAAAGAAACCGAACCACGCGCAAAAAATATGAAAACTCTGGGTCGGTCCTGGGAAAGCTGTGCCCTGTTGAGCATCATCTTCTTTTGGCATTGCACCGAGATAAGCATTATTTTATGCCCTTCTTGCGCCTCAGCGCATCGGGTTAAAGGATACTGCAAAGGGACACGTTGTTCAACCGAACGAACGGCACAAAGAATGTACCACACAAAGGACCAATATCCCAAAAACCATACACACAAAGGGTGGGCCATAATTTGTTTCACATTTCATCGGACAACCTTTCGCAACTGAAGTTGAAGAAGAAGTTTCGCAACGGTTTTTCGCAGGAAATGAAAAGGATATCGGTCTGCACAAAACAGTAGAACTAACATTAAATTATAATAAAATGGAATTGGTCACCTTTCAAAAAGAGCATTTAAACGTTTCCTATTTTGTTTATTTATTATTAAGATTTGTTATAGGACATATCGTTAGTATGTAAGACGTCACTATAAAAATGCTTGAGAAGGTAACCTGTAATTTAAATCTATCGGTTTCTTTTTTTTGTGCTGCAATATTAATAGTGGTACACACGCACAACGGTTAATTTTTCCAACCATTCACAAATTCACTATTTTAAACGCAACAGCGCAAGAGTCCATAACAGTGTTTAGATGTTTTAGAACTGTGGTTTATGATTTATGGTGTGATGCGTGTGATACAGTAAAATATATTTCTTACGACATTTCGGTAAACATTTTGCCAAAAGAAGAATTCCAATAATTGCCCAACTGAAAAAAGCTAATCCTTATAATTTACAGTTAATCTTCATAAGATAGTGTAACATATGGGCCTAAGTGAACGCAATTTTAAACATAGTTGACTACACTCTGTCAACTTTCTATAGCCGCACCCACATTTTCAACGTATCTTCCAAACCGTCTTTCCTATTCAACTTCTGGTTTTGGGACTTTTTTAAGTAGGCAAAATTATGAATAAAACCATTTGGTTGGATTGAAGTTTTATGATTTCTAGCTTTTTTTCGACCAAATACGATATAGGCACTGTCAACTTTCTATAGCCGCACTTTGAGTTTTGCTTCCGAGAATAGTTTTCATAGCGAGTTTTGCAAGTGAATTACTTAAATATGCCAAAAGGAAGTGTTCTAAGTGAAAATAAATGGAGATTGATAGAGGCTTATAGGCTGGAAGGTGTTGCTATTCGAGAAATGGCTCGAAGAATAAAGAGATCCAATAAAGTGATCCGTAATTAGTTAAAGGATCCTAAACGGTATGCAACTGCCCAGTGTACTCCGAAAAAATCCAAGATGTCGATGTGAACCAAGTGGAACATTGTTAAATTGGCGTCAAATTCGACAATATCGCCTTCAAAAACCAAATCTACACTGGATCTGCCAGTGAGCAGGGAAGTTTTTCGCAAGGTTTTGCAAAACAGCCCGAATATTACTCGAGCAAAAATGATCAAAGCACCAAATCCAAGCCTACTACACCAATAAAAACGTGTAGAATTTGCTAAACTGAACATGGCAAGTCGGTGGGACATTGTATCTGTGGGTTTTCTTCTGCTTTTTGAAGAGCATATTTGGTATCAAAAGAACCAATTCCGTTTTCCGTATTTTTTATTGTAGGTGATCTTTTCTGATGTAAAGATGTTTAATTTGGAAGGACCCAACGGTTTAACAGGCTACGAGCGAGATTTACGCAAAGATCCGGAGTACTTCTCCACCTGTAACTTTGGAGGAGGATTTCTGATGGTGTGGCTTGGGTTTTGCTCTGCGGGCAAGCTCAGTCTGGCTTTTACATCTTGTAAAATGGACTCTAACGATTACATCCAGATTCTAGAAGATGGTCTGATCCCGTTTACAGCTGCCAACCACCGAAAAAAATGATTTTTCAACAACATAATGCTAGTATTCACACCAGTTCGATAACTCGAACATGGTTTGCTACCCATAAAATCAATTTTCTTGGGTGGCCAGCGCGAAGTCTGGATCTAAATCCAGTTGAAAATGTCTGGGGAATATTGGTTATACAAATTTATGCGGATAGGAAGCAATTCAGCTCTATTAATGAGCTTAAAGCATCAATTTTGGAAGCTTGGAAACATATGGACCGAAAAATATTGAAAAACCTGGTTAACAGTATGACAAACAGAATTTTCCAAGTCATTTAGCGATCAGGCAATCCAACTGACTATTAATCCTCATAATAAATACTGAGACTTGAAAAAAATCCACGCATATTGATTATTTTATTAGGTGCGGCTATAAAAAGTTGACAGTGCTTATATCGTATTTGGTCGATAAAAAGCTAGAAATCATAAAACTTCAATCCAACCAAATGGGTTTATTCATAATTTTGCCTACTTAAAAAAGTGCCAAAATCAGAAGTTGAATCGGAAAGACGGTTTGGAAGATACGTTGAAAATGTGGGTGCGGCTATAGAAAGTTGACAGAGTGTATTATAACTAGAATTGTTGATTTTAGCTTCTACTTTGAAATTTTTTACTTTGAATGAACAAAAATTAAAGCAACGCGTCAACAACCATGTCAACCACCTTTCGCGTAGCTTCCCTAGTGGCAATAATACTTCGAGTTAAAAGTTATAGGTTTGCTCTTAGACAGGTTTCCAAACCTAGCTCACCCTATGCTACGTGGTATGCTCAATTATGCAACCGAACCGGCCACCGATGTGGGGGCGTATAAAATGCATCAACCCCTCCGACATCATTCCAGAAATAGAATACCTTCGGCCACCCCACCTAAAATGCTCTTATTCACGATTCGCACATTAGACGATGGATAAATCGTAATGAGATGGAATTGAATTATGCTCACATAGTTACACATAGCTTCACGGGCACGACGAGCATCGGATCTGATATCGACACGCCCTTCGCCTTTGGGATCAACTTAAATAATGGAGCTAAGGACGGCAAACCAGTCTCGAGTACGAATTACGTAAACTGTAGAGTATTTTATAGAATAGCGGCGTTAAATCAGAAAGTTGTTGGACATTTCTGAACTATGCTATGTATACGAGCTCAAAGGCGATATGTTTTTAATACCAATTTATAGCACCAACGAAAAATTTCTCCAATTGATTTACGTTTCAAGAATGCAACTACACTAGAATTTGTGTACGTACTCCAGTACCACATAAGACCAGGTGAATGTGACAGAGTTCCCAAATTTCCATGCAAAAGATCGATAACGATATTTGAACTCGAACTTGTAGCAGCTAAGCTGCGGGTCCATATTCGAAGAATTGTTCCCTTGCCATTAGAGCACAGAGGGTTCGCTTGCCGTTCGAGTTTCGCGCAAAATGACGATACCATCGCAAGCGGTGAAAGTAACAACACCAAGGGAAGCCATTTCAAAATGAAACAATCCCCGCGACGAAACTCCGGACCGTCGGAAGATTGCTCGATATAAGCGCACCTCGAATTCAGGGAGTTCTGGAGAAGAGTCATTACCTACAACGCATCCGTCGCACTAAGTCTAATGAAATTCTAATCTTGCCTCTCGTTAGCTTCTGTTCGATGTTACGCCATGTGCACCCCATTCGCCTTCACTTCGGAAAGTGATTAGAGACAGTTGCAGCATCGTTCTGCAAGAAGAACTACGAGCCCAAAAAGCAGAAGATCATTTATAGTTATTTGAATACATGAAGACAAGGTAAACTTCATGTCATATTTAAAACTGGAAGTTCGAAGCAACAAAAATCTGGGCTATATTTTCTATTACAGAAGAATCTTGCTATGACGGAACAGTGACAGCTTAGTTCAGGAATATCCCTCGGTTTTGTAAATAATTATGCACAACCCAAAACCCGTTTCCCTAATATCTGGAGGTGGTAATACCGACTATTAAGAAATCACTTTCAGGAAAAGCATAGAAAAGTATGTAATTCAATTTTGTCCAACAGGAATCCATGGCAGCACGCAGGTCAGAGAAGAACGACCATGGCTTCAATTTCATCGGTACTGGTCAACGAAAAATCCTCTTGGCAAAAGAAATTGAATCACATTTCCGCTTCCTGACCATCTTTCGGACATGAGAGCATGGTATCCGTTTCCAAGGCTTGAGTAGTTGATGTTTGACGCTTCGACTGCATTAAGCTGCAATGTAGAACGACGTTCCAGCGGTTTGTTGGTCTGTTTGATGCTGTCCACAAACAGAAATTCAGAACAGGATTCCCCCCGAATCAGCCAATGGTGTATTCCCTTACATTTGGGAATCAATTCGGCGCATGGGTCTGATGCGAAATAAGACTGAGGGATGTTTGATTTACTGACAGTAGAATATCGCGATATTTGGACTGGGAACATCCTACTACAATGGCGGATAAGATAATTGATTCATTAATGCTAAACTGAGACGATTGAAAACGTTGCATTCATCGCTTTTACATTTATCGCTCTCTACATACGATTCAGAGGCGAGTTTATAGCAAAATCACTAGAAAAGAGATAAACTCATGTACAGAAATATATTTAGTGATGACGACGAACTGAACTAAACTTCAGAATCGACCATCACACCATCAGTATCCTTTACATTATTAATCATTGCATTAATCAAAATGAACACAGAGATAACTTCGGAGAACATCTTTAACGGGGCCAGGAGTGACAATTGCAGAAACTTTAAAGAAATCTTCGAAGATGACCATCATCCGGTTCAAAAGGAATAGGCCATGAGGAAGAAGAAACATTACCACTTGTTAGCTCTCTACTGTCTAAAACTTCAGTTTTTGCTATCTTTTGCAGAGTGAACATTGTAAGTGGCTTGGATCGAGTCACCAAAATCAAGCGAAGTCACAGGCCATTTCCTTGTGCCATGTTTTCACGGTGGTCCACTAGCACTCTTGTCCAGTGCCATGAAAACTCACCCCCATAAAACAGCTCTGAAGGATCAAACCTGCCCTGGGGGAATTGGAAAACTTTTTAATAGTTTTATGGTTTATTGTTAAATCCGATAACAATATAAACAAAAGTTGAGCCTTTCAGGGAATCAAATACTAACGATTGGATAAACTACTTAGGGACTGGTCTACCTGGAATTTGGAAGGAGCGTGAAAATTATTCGCTTCAAATACGATACAAACAAGAGATCGAATCCTCGACGAGAAATCCTTGACCCGGGAAGTGGTTCGAGGAGTTTAATTGTTATCGTTGTAGTTTGGTTAAAGTTAAGTTGTGATAAAATTTCATCCTATTGCTGCTCACATCCACAATGGAGTAAGCCAATTTTGTTGCTGTTGGTTTGTTTGGTGGTTAGATATGGCTTAATGGCTACATTATCTGACCATGATTTGGCAGACCAATGCCTCAGAATAAAGGATGTGGAATTTAGCTAAGTCTAGATTTCCATCGCCTCAAGTAAGTACATATAAAACAGAGGAAAAAGTATAGTACGCTTACGCTTTTGACGTACGTACAAAAGTGCGTACGCTTTTGACCTAGTGTCGGGAATGCGAAAACGGTAAACTCTGTGTTGTTTGATAAAATCATCCCCTTCGGCGCTAGCGACCAAACCGACGTCAACTGCAATCCAACTCGCAGAAATTAGCATATGAAAGGTTGAGCATCTGAGTAAATTTTACCTTGAAGAATTTACTGTCCCGGAAATGGTATATCAAATCAAAAAGTAAAAGCAATGTGTGAAATATGTATGCTCCGATCTTTTGAAAAGATGGAACACTGTTGTATTCAAGTCGTTTTTTACGAAGAACCAGGCCAAAATGTTCTACCACGTCAAGATGAAAGACTACTTGGTACCTTCCGTCTCGTAAACAAATCCGGAACCCGTTTTCCATTATGGTTTGTTCCAATCAAACTCCAGCGCAGTTCTTTCTAACTGATTGCAGTATGAACTTTTACTTCCACTCACCTACCATGCCAAGCGGACAGCGGAGTGAGAGCGTTGTCGATATTCTTTATGTCTCGGAAGT
Source organism: Anopheles cruzii (assembly GCF_943734635.1). NCBI lineage: Eukaryota > Metazoa > Arthropoda > Insecta > Diptera > Culicidae > Anopheles > Anopheles cruzii. Next base: position 58,386,631 of record NC_069145.1, read on the forward strand.
CTTTGAATCGCGATTTTAGCGATCGAAAACAGGTACGAAGAAGTTTTTTCCGAGGGAGTGCGAATTGCCCACGGTAATAAAAGTCGCTGACTGTGCGTCAAACGGTTTGCCATTTGTTACGGTTATTTAAATGGAGGGATTACTTGCATATCTTACGGAGGGGTTAGATGCATATCTTTATGCCACTATCAGGACGCAAACAGCATGTAAAGAGAAACCATCTCCTTGACCGCTTTGATGGGTGGTTACATGGTATGGGATGTCTGGTTACTTACCAGAAGAAGTTTTTTGAGTCGATCATTACAGTGGATCAATTCACTACGTTGTTTGTCGCTTCTATCATCACTATCATTCAAATACTTTACAAATCATTTGTATCTGGCCGACGGCTCTGGGGCTAGGTGTGCGAGTGATCTATCGTTCCCGAGTTCGCGGTTGATACGTCAGGTGCGTTGGTGACAGCGGCTAGAACGTACAGTGATGCTCTATTTTTACGTAACACTTTTCGAATGCACGCCATACTTCGGTAGGTTCGATTCGCAAAGCACTGAATCAGCGCAACGAATGAGCCCGACGATCGATATATTGAGTAAATCAAATGGAAGGAATGAAGTTATTGTGTCAAAAAATATACCTACCCATTGTGTGTGCATCGTCGCAATCTGAACTACGTTTGTGGTTTCTCTTCAGAGACAACAATAAATTGTACAGATCGGCGATGGAGCAACAATACGATTCCCAAATTTCTTTCTGTTTTAAGAAAATACTTTTCAAGTAGTACATACTTTGCTTTTGTGAAAACATTTTACTATGCCATTTTAAAAATATACGTATGTAAGTATTTAAAATATGAACTACATATCATTAGATCACAGGCAATTGATTTCACAATGCCATCTACTTAATATCACAATGCATTTAAAGCTATTACCTTCCTAATTAATGTCGTCTACCTCATCACTCCATTGTTACGATGTAATATAATTTTAAGTTCTAAAATGCAAGAAACTGTACCGATACAGTCGTCACAACAGTCGATAACACGTCACAACGTAGGTAACAGGTAATTGAGAGCGATAGTGTAGATATTTCATCATTCAGAACAAAATGGAATAAGCTCGTCAGAAAACCGACCGCATCAGTCATCACGGAGGGACCCTTGAGCGGTGGCGAGCTTGTTGCGGTTAATTTGCGTGGTTTTATTGGAGGTTTATGCAAAGACTTGCGCTGGGAAACGGTATGTTTGTGCGTCTTTTGATGTCTGACGCCTGATTTGCTTCGCGCGAACCGGGGGCTGACTGATAACGGCTTCCATCCTTCAACCGCCGCGTTAGGCAACATCGAGAGTGTTGCCCTTGTTGGCGGCAATGGTGAACATCATTTAATTTATTATGTTTATAGTTTGGCTCCGGCGACCTGTCTAACCCTCGACGTCGGTCTCACACTTCCTGAGGCTCGTTTTTATTGGCCGGCCTGAGGAGAGGGCAGTGCGAAGAAGGTTCCACAGTGTCCCAGTAATTGAGATGTCCACAGAGCGTGCGTTGGAGCGTGTACCCGGAGTACTCGTTTTATGACGCTCTCAATTAAGTTTCATTCCGATTTCAATGCAATCTTCTGCAGTTCTCTGCGAGGGCGTCTTTTGCGCGGAAACGATTAAACTATTAAACGTTTATTGTGAAAATTACGCTTCATCTCTAGCGGCAATAAAGAATGTCATGCTCCGAAAATGTTCGTGGCACGAGACTGTCGTGTGTTCAGCGCTGCCCTACGATTACCTAATGTTTCGTTTATGTAGTATCACATCGTTCAAAAAGTCCCGGGACTAACTATGAAAACAACATTTTATCGGCAAAATTCTTAATTATTCATCAACATAATCTCCTTAAAGTGTAATACAATCATTCCACACTTCTCTAACTTTTCAATTCCATGTTTGTAGAACGGTTTGTCTTTTGACTCAAAATGACCCTCAGTAGCAGCGATCAGCTCCTCATTCGAGCCATATCTTTTTCCCTGGAGCATCTTTTTGAGATCCGTAAAGAGCCAGTAGTCGCTAGGGCGAGTACGGAGGATGAGGAAGCAGTTGAAAGCCTAATTCGTTGAAGTTAATCATCGTTTTGATTGAATTGTGCCATGGTGGCTTTTGTTCCATTGTGCAAATGCGGCACCCATTTGAAAAAAATCCTTTTTCATAGCCAATTTTTGGTGCAAAATAGTAAATGCACTACCAGTTGATATGTTCACCATCTTAGCTATCTCGTGCACTTTCATTTTGCGGTCTCCCATCACGATTTTCAATACTTGCTTGATGTTTTCGGGAGTTACTGCCTCATTTGGCCGACCCGAACGTTCCGCATCATTTGTATCAGCACGACCGCATAGAAGTCAGCATACCTCCGAAAAATGGTTGGTTTCGACGGAGTAGAGTCCGGATAACGTTTTTCAAGCCATTGCTGAGCTTCAACAGTGTTTTTTCCCCATTAGAAAACAATGTTTTATCAACACACGAAACTCGCTTTGGTCCATTTTTTCAGGATTGCAAAAGTAGCGTCACTTTAACCACTATAGCTTTCTTGGTTATGCTTCGAATTACATCAAATTTTGACACACCTCATCTGAAGGTTGGTACTTCCGAACGTCGGTATATGAATGGCATTATTAGCGCCATTTCTATGGTAGTCCCGGGACTTTTTGAACGATGTGATATTTGCTCGGCCAAGCAATTACTAGCTGTTCACGTGCTCCACTAAGCACTAAATGCTTGAATGTCTGGCCCTTAGCATTGAGAGGTAGCCGATAGATGGCAACTAATTTCTCAATCATACCCTAGTTCCCTAGATTGAGATACTGACCGGGTCGCAGACAGACAGGCAGGGTGTTGGTACACCTTTACATTTTTTGCATTACTTTTAATTTGAATTCAAATCAAGTCGCAGAACCCGACGTAGGGTGCGTGCGATGCAGGGTACCTGTGCCGCACTCATTTATTCTTGTCAAAAACCGTGACAAGCCACCGGTGCCAAAGTGGTCGACGGGGAATTTCGCACCGACCTGAACGGTGACCTATTTCTCTGATGAAGGTTTCGAGTACAGAGGATTAGAAACTGAATGTTACATGGTGCCCTGAGCGCAGAGCGACGTCTGGCTGGTGCCTAACAAACCGGTCAAAAGAGTGTACAGTGGAGCCGATTGTGGAGCCCTGTGTACATATCTAATTAAAGTATCTATTTACTCAAGTTGGCATGCATCTCGGTCTGGCAGAGTCCGTGGGGCGATTCAAGACTCCATTCCCTAGACATTTGCCAACAACGACTTTGAAAGGCCGACGCGGGCCACCAGGCGGGCTAGTGGTGACCCAAAAGTAAATGACGCGTAGTAAAGCGAAAAAAATGAAATGAATCAACTTGACCGTAACCGCGGGACCAGAGGCTAATTTGTTTTATTTTCCCATTTTTGTCGTTTCTTTTTTTGCCCCCATATTTTCAAATAACTGAGTATCGAAAGCAGACTTGAATATTAAGCCTGCAAGTTTCAAGTGTCCTTCACCGGAGAGGTTGGTCTGCAGGGTGAACAGATTAATGCTTTGCCCGAGAATGACAAATGCCGCCATTATAACTGTAAATTATAAATAATTGAATCGGATCTCCGATGAAGCCGATTAGCGCTTTTTAAGGGCATTGCGTATTACATGCAAATGCGGAGCCAGCCAGAGAATGCGGAAGCCTTGCGTATAAAGCAAAGGGATGCTATGCAAACCTTTTCTCAGTTGTCAAGCCACTTCATCAAACGCTAGGGTATTAGAAACACCTTCGAAATGACGCTTTCCGACTCAACTAAGTATCTAAGAACTTGAAGTAATTTTTGCTTGGCTTCGCTCGTGGTATAACTACGCTTGTACGGTAGGTATTATAGTCCGGAAATGTAAATTAAACCAAGTTCTTAAGACAATGAATTACGAGCGACCGGTCCCGTAATTGAATGCAGTTTAACAACTTCACACGTCATCGTTTTCCAACTGTGCAAACTGGTATGACCTTCATAGGTCTGAGCAGTGCCAAAGAGCAACCAATTGAGTAATAGTGTCACAGTTCTGACAGCGATCAATTATAGCTATCAATGGTAAGTATATCCGATCCTTGGAGTAACTGAATAACTGCGAACCGATCTACAGCCAACTGCCCCTTTGTCGTCTATCGGGTTTAGGAATGCTTCAAATGGTAAACCCTAACTATAAAAACAAACGACTGTCTTATTTGAAAATGTGCGAAGATTCTACATTGTTTGACCATTGATATATTTTTAACGTTTGTGTTTGCAAATGTCTTATTGGCAAATTTTCTCCATTACATAAATTCTATTGATTTAGAACATAATAGAATAGATGAGAATAATTCTTATTAGAATCTTAAGTTTCTGAATTTAAAAAAAAGGTAAATTACATTTACGTATTCTTTTATAGCCAATTGAGAGGTTTTTCCCTAGCTAAACTTATTTTGCATAATTCAAAGAAGCATCAGTCGTTAAGTAATTAGTATCCTTAAGGCTATCTGCATCCGCAATGTGTACGACGGAAAATAATAACAAATCATTTGCTTTTTGTTTCTAGGTGGTACCCTCTTGCCATTCCTTTGATTTTGAACGTAAACATAAGTTTCTCGGAATGATTTGGTCCTGACTAACGTAGCAAGGTCTCTAGAAACTACTTCTACTTGCATTGCATAAATGAGGCCGATCGTAATAGAGTTCTGCGTTGGCCAGAGACACCGATCGGCATGGTTGGCGGTTGCTGCTATAGGAAGATGTTGGAGACCTAAGTTCGGACCCAGCAGGTGGTGCAGGGAAGAGTGATGACCGGGCAGCGAAATGGGACGGCGTCTGTTGATGGAGTTGGTACGGTGCTGTCAAAGGATACTCGTAATTGATGCGCACTGATTTCTGGGTCAAACCCGACTGAAAGTGCGTCAGTTTCTTATTTTCATTGCGAAAAACTCCGTCGGCATTTCTATGGAAGATATTTGAAACAGAGAAACAATGGTTTAAAATTGTGTACAGTTTTAGAACAATAATTAAAGATGTCAGTGCCAAGTGTTTTTAAATTGATCATTTTAACACGCAAAAATTTCTTCTAACGACTTTGGAAAAAGCTGTGAAGGTCGCGAACCACTAAGTTTCTTGGCTTAATGCTATATCTTTTGGGATGAATCGAATTAATTTTACACCATGGCATCCAAAAATGAAAGCTTAGAAGTTTCTAATGAGTTTTAGAAGAACATTAAACACCATTCCGGTCAGTGGCGTTTAATGTTGGCTAATCCACCATCGTAAACGTGAATGAATAGATGCTTCGATTCGCGAAACATCTGCTGTTGATGAGGCTTGCATGGACGGCAGCGAACAGGTTAATTGCCCATCCGGAAGATAAAAGCGAACTCTAATTACCTAAATTTCAAGCAATTTGAAGACAATTAAGGATATTATTTGAAGCTTTCCACGCTTGTTCTAGGCCCTTTCGTTTCATTTCCATCTGTTATCTCATCGGCGGAAAGAGTAATTATTTAAAAAAATAGATCTTTCTACCCAGGACTGTTTGAGCAACACAAAAACTGTAGCTCTGAGCTTCGTGACGCATTTGTGTTCACCAATAAATATTCAAAATAATATACGAATTGCAAGCCACAGTTCGTAAGGTTTTATACATTAAAGAAGTTATACATTTAAATGGTTAAACAATCTGTATCTTCCCATTATTGTTTTCTCGGTTGTCACCGTAGCTATATTAAGATCTGAAGTGGTTAAAATCTTAGTCATAGTCCATCAACATCCGAATCAGGTGTAAGCTTTATCGTTCGGTTAGTTTCATCAACCTGAAGTAAATCATAATTATATGGTCACACATCTGGATTGGCTCTCTAATGGATGAGGATTAAAAGTGCTCGGCTTAAGTGTTCCTGGCCAGATTGAGCCATTCTTCAGACGATATCCTTTCCATTTGATATCCATAAAATGGCTACGCTAATTGGTTCATAATTTACTTCCAAACCATATTAAAACCAACAAGATACAGCTATAAGTTGTTTTAAGACACGATGAAGTGGCACCGATAAACTTCAAATAAATTGTTTTCCAAACATCTTTTATCGCGATATTTGGCAACCAGAGCCACTAAAAGCTTTAAGACAAATGTAAAAGCAACCAAGAAAAATAAATTTCCATGCTCATCAAAACAATAAATATCGATAACGTAACCTGGATAATATTATTACTAATGATAAAGTATAAAGTTATAAAGTTAATCTTAATGCGTATGACAAATGTTAAGTACAATTTAGTCTTGACATTTATTTACCAAGGAATCAGTGGAGAATAGAAAATCTTAATTAAAGGAAAAAAAAACTTAAAAGAGAAAGACAAGACATGGTAGTTTGGAGCCAGCTGCGTCGGGGTGTGTTGTTCAAAGCTACTAAAGATACTATGGAGCGCGAAACACAACGATTTGAAACTAGTGCCTTTAAGTAAACAGCGAAGTGTTTGATTTAGTCTTGGGGAATTTGATATCGCATGTTCCATTTCAGTATCGCGTGGTTCTTTTCAGTTTTCACCAAAACAAAATCCTTTCAGTTTCTCTTGCGGTTGAATAATTTTCTCCCACTCTAGAAGTTGCGAGTAACTATATTCGTGACGACATTTAATTTAACTTCCATCCGGAATTTGACTGAAAAGGCAACAGATTTAAGACAGAATCTGGAAAGCGAATGCGCTAGGCGTTGGCTTGGATCATCAACTCAAACAATCATGCTCTCTAGAGCAATACTCAAAACATTTTCCCCGTAGGTTACGCGGGGAAGCCACTTGGAATGCTGCTAGCGAACGATGGAATTTGTCGAAAACTTGACTTGATATCTGTTTTTGTTATTCCTTTGATCCGTGCCTTGGAGAAATACCAACTACTCCGAGGTAGCAACTGTTGAGTTTTACCTTCTTCGATACTTTGCATTTTGAGACGAACGAGAATACAATTAATTTTAATGTCATCAACCGTACTAAAGTCGGTCGGATCAGTTACAGACAAGGCGAAGCTGAATAAACCACCAACAGTGTGCTCTAAGATAGACGTCACATGAAATGTACGCGGTTCTACCATAAGTAAACAGTTTAACCATCAGATCCCAAGCCTTCAAAACGCCTTCCGGCAGAACATCGTTTGTTGAAGATGTTTGCTCGACACTTATCAGTTTATCGTAGTCGTCTTAAGCCGTTGCCGTTGTCCGATTTGTCGTTCAGTTTTAAAAAAAAGAGTTTGTTTATGTAGACAATTTCTTATTTCCGTCACGGAAATACAGCCGCATGTACATGAATACCGGAACATAAAAAACGGATATCGAAAGCCGCAGCTGTAAGTTAACAAACTCAAATAGTAAAATCTAACAAACGTTATTGACATTGGTATTACCTGGTGGAATGTATGCAACGTAGCAAATCTGTGCATTATTTGAGGTTGGATCTATTTTGAAATCAAATTAATCCCTCGTCATTTTTTTCAGCCTGAGCATAAGTCACCTTCATTCAATAATTTCTCGGTGGGTAGATAACGAGGAAGTTAGGGTTGTGCCGAAAAGGACAAGCAGTTGAGCCAGACAAATGATGCTGTTTTCATTGCACGGTTTGTCAGAAATAAATTATCGCTTATCATATCGCCGTGGTTGTCGGCAAGAAGATAGACTTTGAGTCGTTGAAGCAGCTGCGAATGTGCAGATGTCATTAATACATTTCAATTTACCGCTAGTTTGAATTTTTATATTAACACATTTTGGTGTTGATAAAAATTAATTACAAATTACTTGATAAGTTTTGTGCATATGATGGCACTACGTTAGCAAACGATCTTCAGCCGTTTGGCTGTGTACTATATATACAAGGAGATAATAAATACTTAATAGTCACTTTCTAAGGGTTTTAATCTTTCTAAATAGTCTAAAGTGCAAAATGAGATTGTTGAATTCATTAAAGTTCGTAATGTTGTATATCATTTGGTAAATGTCTTCCAATAGCGTGATTCTAAGCACTTTACCATTAACCTGGTTCCGCGACGATGTCATCCTCCGAACATGGACAATGCTCACTGCAGTCCATTCACAATAATAGTTCTGCATCTGCACCAATTTGCAACTGTCCAAAGCCGATTCGTTCGCGATTCTCATGGTGATCATTTGTCGTTGATTTACGGGCTACACTATCGATCGCACAGCGGGGGATCGTACATCGTATAGCTCTTTTATGTCCCAAGTAAATACATCACGATAATTCATGATCTTGGCGTGATTCGAGTGCGCATGAGAGCGACAAATAAATTATATTGATTTCTCTTAATACATTACAGAATATTTAATCAAAGTAAGATGAAGTAAAAATGCAAATAGCGTAGTCAACAACAAAACTAGCCAAAAACCAAGATATTCTCTTATAGACATGTCCGACCATAAGCTACCAATCACTAATACTATAAATAGGTTGATTGTTTGTTAACACACATGTTAACTTTGGGAAAATTGAAAGCATTTTATGCCGCATAGTGGTTTGGAGCAACTAATGGCGCCATTGAAAGAAACGTTCCTCGAAAGAAGTGAAGGTGAGCAAGTCGTGATCGAAAAACATGGAGACGTTTAAGAATCACCCTTCTGGAGGCTGTGGGGTTAGAGAGTTCCAAGAGTGCTAGGCGACAAACGAAAACATACATTCCCGACCTCGCAGCTGGAAACCTCTCACAGAATAGACAAGCTATGAGCAGAAGGGACACTTGGTGCTCTCACCTTACGGTCTCAGCAAACATGGTTTCACTAATTTGTCAATTTTATGGGTTTGTCATATTGCGCAGGAGGCATAAACAAACTGTTTCGTTCGCATTTCAAACGAGGCCATGCAATGAAATATGGTTATTATTGCCTTATTATGATATTTTAATGTAATTTTCAAACATAAATAATTTTCTTTTCTATTGTTTGTAATTGTATAGTATAACACAATTTCTTTCCGGAAGTATGCCTATTGTAAAATATTGTGTAAAAATTGTTTTTTAAATCTTACTTTGGTCCTAAATTGGCATAGTTTGAACTTTTCATCCAATTAGTTACATTAGACTATCATTTGCTTAGTTAATCATACTTTTAGTCAATGTTATCTGTGCGAACGATATATCTAACTTATTTAGCATATGCGAACGTTGAGATTTCCAAAATATCTCTGTATTTTATTTGGAAATCAAAATTACAACATAAATCATTTTGGAAAAAAGAATGTATGTTACAACCACGCGATAAACGACTGAAAACCCAATTAGTGTTAAGCTCAACTCCGATTTGCGTGCTACACGAAGCACATGTTAAATGGGCTAAATTCATTATATTTATGGCTCACGAGACTGAAGTGAAGCACAGATTGGCTATGTTGAGGAACTTGGTGCAAATAACAGTTTAGATCGTTATTAGAGGTTGGTTTGTTGGTCTACGAAGGTGTGAAAACATTTTGATTTGATACAAATGTTGAAACCGATGACAGAGACGTTAACGTGCCGATTTGTTGCTGCAGCGGTGTGAAATGTATAGCTAGATCAGTTAGATTTTTGGTTGTCGTTATTTTTGCTGTTGCAATGAATTGCTGTCTAACAGTCAGGTTAATTGACATCTTCACAGAACTCAGCGAAAACCAAACACTTTCCGAATCACTCCTATAAAGCAATATTTCAATGCTATGGTCACAGCAATGGCGGTGCGTTGTTAAGCAATTGCACCCAACGTCATTTCCTGCTTTTCGAGAGGTTCTCACAGTTCGACTTCAAAATCGATCAGCATGAAGCTGTCAGTCTTCAAACAAGTAGCTAATGTTAACCTTTGCGTTGTGAGGACTAAATGAGGCTAGACATACTTGCGGCAAAACATCGACACGTTCGGCATGGCTAAAAGCGGAACCATTTAACGCCGTAGAATGGGGAACCCCAACAACCAGACGAATGAACGAACTGGCGAAAGATGGTTGTTGATAGAATTATGTTTACAAACGAGTTTATGAGCGCTAGTTTTTCCCGCGAATTTTCCCGTCTGTGGAGAATTCCTATGTGAAGCATGATTGAGTGGAATGTAGGAACGGTATTGGGACACATATCTTCGTACAGCGTATTCTATATTTTGACTTTGGTATAAACCTGCTAGAAAGGTCAGCGATGAACCCATCTCCAGCATAACTCCGGCTGGATAGCATCGTGGTGTGATTTGTCGTAGCTGCGGGGAGTTATTTATTGGATGGGAAACCCCTCATATTCGAGTGATCTGACTCTTGATATATACTGTAGACTTTTTTAAACTCTAGAAGCAATGGTATACGGTCTATTCAACGGCATGGACCGCGAAGGAAGCATCTTGGATTTATTAAACCGGCGAGGATGGCCCATTTCTCGACCAGTGAAAACTACGGTGGTGTCAATGAATTTATGAACATCAACACGCATAAACTTGGACATGACGTTGCGTTGGTGCAGGTGCATCCGTTAAAAGGCAAAATATCGGTGGCCTGGTAATATTTAGGACAGAATTTAAGTTTTTTCAAAGGGAAACAAACAAAAACGGCTAAATTTCATTATATTTTCAGCTGTTTAGAGCAATTAATATGAAAGTTGGAGTTGGAAAATGTTTCCATTAGCCAGCCATTGACCTCTATATTCAGCAGGTTTCTAAAATTATAGGTAGAAACAGTTGAATCAGTTTTTATCACGGGCAAGTTTTGAACCAAAAACTAACTGTGGTTAAATCATTGATAGTGCCTGAAACTTGCACTGCAAAGAAGCACATCCAGACCATTCACTCGACATTCACATTAATCTTCAAACGAAACTTGGATCTGTTGAGTTTGAATCTGCTTATTGTCAGCACTGACAGAAGCATTGGTGGTGGGTGTTTGTAATTTACTTATGAAGACCGACCACCAATTGGTAGTTTTGCATAGACTGCAATTCCACGGTCCCTTGGGAGTAGAAAATTGATTTGAAAACTACTGCGTGGAAAGTACTTTCATCTACCTATGGCGGTCAGTTAATCGGCCTTCTGGCTCATTATTTTGCATTCCAGTACCGGAAGAACATGGTGCGCATAAGGTTGAATGATTGATTGGATGACTTACCCGACCGAGCTAAATTATAGGCCGGACTAGTTTTCTTTCTTCTGGCAAATTTGGAGATGGCTGCTACAGCCCCAATGCAGACGATGACGATTAAAGCTATCCACAAGAAGATTGTCCAGTTGGATTCTATAAAGGTAAAAGAAAAGATTGGCTTTTAGTATGTAGACTGCAAAATAAGATGCGATTTTCATCAAGAAACAAATAAAATACTGGTATTTTATTATTATTTTCTAACATTAAATGTGACATATTTTTGTCTGAAACTCAAATGGCGTTCTGTTCCAATATCTCTTAAGCTTCTAAAATCATAACAAAAATATCGACTTCTTTTGCCTCTAAGGTTGTACTTGTGCTCATATCAACACGACTCGCTTAGAACCACAATAAGGAAAAAGAATTGAAAAAGTACAACATGAACTTCCGATCCGATCTAATCTTCATATTCGGAAACTAACGAGATTAATACTTGATCGACGGAGTGTTTTTGGATTTCTTTGTTGCAGTAAATTGTAGCGGAAATTGACAATAATAAACGGTTACTTGTCTCGTAGAAAATCGTGAGCGCAGAAGATGGGTCAAGCAGAAGTTGGAGTGTGTGTTCATTGACTCAAAATGTTACCGTTGTATTGACAGCAATTGGTTTTTGAATATCTTGGGCAAGATCAGCTGGTTTAAGTGGTGATGATTTCTTTTGGCCCAACGTACTAATCGCAATTCGACAGTCAGGAGACCTAATTTAGCCACAGCAGGGTCTGTTGTAACTCGTTTGCTTCAGGTTTAGAGTCCAGTAACAAGCTGATGCGTGCCGTTGATTTTTGGAGAATGCTAGCTGCCCGAATGAACTGTAAATCGATCCGAACCGATCAATAATGGTGAGCTTCGTTCCGCTAATAATAGGCCGCCAACATTTTCGGCGTCTGTCTTTTATAGTGTACGATCATCGGACGTGAACTTTAGCATCACGAAAGCGATGGAAGAATAAGGGAGGCAAAACGTGAACAACACTTGAGGCATTTTACGGTCATTAGATGGTAATCAGTCGTGTCAAACAATCCATTCATTGCATCATTACATGTTTCGTTTCCAATTAGGTCTACAAGATCTCGTTGGAGTTTATGCAACGTGGCATATTTGGTGGAAGTGTCCGAAAGATATGCTTCGTAAAATATTGCAACACACAATCAGCTCTCGGGAATCACTGAGCTCAACGCAGAATGACTAAACCGTATCCCAATAGGTCAATTCATCGTTTCGATTCGACCGTTTAATGTAATCAATGCTGAATCACAGACATTGTGGTGAGAGATTGACTGGACACAAAAATAGAAAACAAATAAACTTCGCGAAGAAATCGATTGGATCGATTAGATATTGGAAACATCTATATTGGTTCATCGTCAATTAGCGTCAAGTGATGTTAGGTTATGCAGTCTACAAGACACTTTCAAAATATGGGCGCAACTCATTTAAGACTTTAATTTCAATTGGTTTGATGCATTGGAATCTCAAAGTCTGGATTCCAATAATAGCCAGGATTTCTTACAGACTTTTGACAAATGCCAAGTGACACTTCAGCTTTTGTTTTAGGTTTAAATTACTTTATAATGTGGTCAAAAATGCACCTGTTAGGAACATCGACTCTTGGACACATCGATTAATCAGCAGAGAGGCTGTCAGGCTGTCACAAAACGCAATAATTCGACCATGAACATGTATTCGACAAAACATCATAACATCATTGATATTGATAGATAACTCGATAAACGGTTATGATATGTACGTATTGGTATTCGCGATGTTGTTCAGCACCAAATTCACAACGTTCTTCGAAGTTAATTATGATTGATTGGATGATATATTTTACCTGGTGATTGATAAACATTAATGTTAAGTAATTTGTTGAGATTCCTCAAAGAAAACGGAACAAAGTTATACTTACACTTACAATTTCGGTAAATATTTTAAATTTGGGTAATGTTTTTAAATAATGTTATTCGACCTTAATATCTGTATGATTCAAACCTAAGATATCTTAGTATTACCCGAATCCAACATTACCCCTATGCAACATAAAAACATTATTTTAAAACTAAGGACATTACAAACTGTGACACATTTGTCGTCCATTTGGATGCACATCTTCTAAATCGGGGCGTTTTCGTTAACAAACCCTAATGAACAAAGCATGTGATCTCGTGGTGCAAATTATAGGGTTGAATCAGAGTGTGTGGGTAGGTTTGCAGTTAGGTCGTGTCCTAACGATGTTCAGGGAAAATCAAACGAAAGCCGCCCAGAATTGACGTAACATCGAAGCGACACGTGCACAACGCAAGCTGAGAGCAGCAGTAGAGCTCATTATTGCATCGCCAGCATTAAATCATGATATTTGATGGGAACTTTGCGCCAGTTGTAAATTATTTCAACTTAGAACGACTGACATTCGTCAAGTAGAGAGAAAAGGTAAAGTTAACATATTCATAACCAAAAACTAAGAATGAAATATAAATCTGAACTATTCTACACAATTGACTATTGTTTCTAATGCTCTTTGATTTAAAAGTTTGTTTGGTTACGAAACTGCCAAAAGGTTTTATTGATTACCAGTCCGTATCCGTCCGATTTCCGTGAAATCATGAATGGTTATTCGATGATTTAATCCATTAAATGTATTTTGTCGCAACAATTGAAGCTTTTATCGATTGCTTTAGTAAAAGTGTTTGTGATTTTCGTTGTACCGTGTGGATTTTTATGGTATTCTGTATCTTACGTATTCCGCCTTGTTTGAGGGTAGCCTTTCGTAAGTAGATATGCTCATTTAAAAAGCCGCGAGTTGTAGGATTATGTGTAGGATCGAAAATCCCCAACAGACCCTCCCACATTGGTTAGTTTGAAACATTTGGAAAACACCATATTATCATCAACATAATCTTTCACCGCTTAAGGCTAAGGGATTATCGTAATTTTTATGGAGTGTCACATGAGCCTTGTTTGCATAAAAACTGGTGTGAAATAGTAGTAAAAAGCATTATGAAACTCAAAACCCAACCAACCCACTACGGTATGCTGTTCGTTTATGCACTATCTTCAAATTCGATACACGAGCTACATCAACCACGAACGAGCATAAACATAAACACTGCTTTTTATGCTGCTGTGTGTGGGTTTGATCAGAAAGTCTGGAATTGCTTTAGCCGATGAATCTCGTTTGCTACACAGACACAATACTTCACAAAATATTAAAACAATCAAAAAGTTATCGAATTTAAGTTCCACAAACCGTGGGAAAATTGTGTTTAAAATGTTGCACGCAGAGAGAAGGGTTAATTCATCACCGCACAAGTAAAACAACGTTTCTAGGTATGATTAACTTCTGAACATATCACATTATTTTTGTGGGTGGCAGCATTTCGAAAGGCATTTCGTTTTACCCCGCTTTTAGGGATTTTTGTGGCGTGTCCTAAGGGTTCAAGATGACGATAGTATCTAATTTATTGTGTGCAACATCTTTGCAACATCATTCAATCCTACGTAATGAGAAACCTCGTCAGGTGCGCTGCAGAAAAACATTGCCAAGATGGCGATAAGGCACAGACAACTTGTTACCATCTACGCCAATTTCGTAGCCTGTGTTTATGTTAACTTTTCCAGTTTCGAGGTGTGAATTTAAAGACCTCGCTGAAGTACGTCTGGATTCAACCAATCACCAATTGTATTGCCTGCACAAACTGTAGCCGCTGATGAAAGGATTTTAAATTGTAGACTGTTGTTTACATTCTGCCCAATGGGCTGGAAGGTCGTAAACGCCTGGTTTACTGTTGAATACGATGTGCTGCAAGTTGCTGATTCGAATGAAATACGAAACCCGAGAAGTAAGATGGCCATTTATTGGTCATTTATCAATGCGATTTAAGATTAAAATGTCAAATTTTTCCTATCGTAGATGAAATTCAAATGATCAATCCTTATTGTTCAAAAATTTAAACAGAAGGTTTTGCTTAGTATGAAAATGTATCATGCAAAATGATTCTAATAGTAGAAGTAATCAACTGTTTGAAACTTCGACAACTCAACATATTTTGCTTTACAAATTGTTTGAAAAAAAAGCATAATTGCAGATTTACTTTTTTGAGTGCTGGAGCTTTTTATATAACAAACGCTGGATACATAGCCTTAAGCCGGCTTCTTTCGGTGAAATTGAAGAAAATTGATTCCCATCACGAGAAAATAATTTCGATTTTACAGTTCGAACTTACATTTTACAGTTTCAAACGCCTACGGTGTAATTCAATCTCAGGAGGGAATCAGATGCTAGTCGAAGCTCATTTTTATTTGTTCAGCCACTTCAGAGAGATCGTTCGATCGTCGTTAGATATAAGGTGAGGCACTACTTCAAACCTGAAAAGCCCACGCGTTCGCTGCAATCAGTTTTACAAAAATTAATGTCACCTCAGAAGAAACGACAACGTCAAAGGAAACATCCGCGTGCGAGGGGTGATGAATCTGGCCGAGGATTAGGTCGGCTAATTAAAATTATGGAAATTTGTTCCCACATTCCTGGTGTGTACGGGGCATTTTCCTAGTGGGCATACCCTAAAAGGTCTGATTGCATCGGATTGCCCCAACGCCGTATGTGGGCTTAGCCCAACTAGATGTTGATTAGGCCTGGTAGCGTGTCTTCGATCGTGTCATTTCGATGCTGCTCGGTGTGGCGTGACAGATCAGCATCTGCATCTGCTGGCTACCGGCATAATTAACGGGACAACTCTGAAGACGCCCCGGCGAACGAAAGAGATGCTTGAAATATACTCAAATCGCAGGAGAGCTTCGCGGGAATGCTAATTTATGGTGGTTTGTATTCGAGGTTTACAACATACTATGGTGAACTTCAAAATTCTACAGTTCATCAGCGAGATCTGTAACGGATGCATTTGGTGGCAGATCTAATGGCACGGAAAAAGGAACGTACGAATTCATCGAGGACTGTGAATGATGTTGGCTTTTCTCTCCAAACCCTGGAAACAGGTACTGATTATTCAAAACGCCTCTTTTTCAGTCTGAAAAATGCTTTTTCACTTCTTCGCTCAGGCATTGCTCTTTTCTGCGCACAATTGGTTGGTCAACGGGCTAATGGGGAATCGTTGTACCTATTTGGCTTCCAAATCGATGGATATTTTTGGGACTTTGTTTGCTCTCCGATGTGCGACGGTGATTGCGATGAGCTCGATAAGATAAGATAGGCTCCGTGGTGCCATTGGGAAGAATCCACATGGACACCCAGGTAAGCTGTATGAACGAAACCACATTATCTGTTTTTACTCAGCTTGTTTCTTTTACTATTGTTGTCTGATAAGAAATGTCATAAATAAAATAGCGCCAACCAAGTTCTAGTCGATGTTTCATTGACAGTTTAGTTTAATGAAATTTTTATCACTTTATGATAATCACAGGGTTTTTTTACATCTTATCGAATGGTGTCACTACTGATAGCAAACGAAGAGGGCAGAGCTCGATTGATTTATGTTTTTGCAGACCGATGCATTCACGCATTTTTCTTTACTTTTCATCATTTCAACAATTTCCGACACAGGCATTATTTATTGAAAATTATTCTTTTTATCAAAAAATTGATTTAAAACGCATAGTTTCATACGCATTCCGTCGTTTTAATTCTGTTTGACATTGACAATTCTGTTTTGTAATTAATTAATTACAAACAAAATAAAGGGAAACTTTTATCATTTACGGATTTATTTCTACTTTCAAACACCTTCTTGCAAGAGCTCAATTTCTTCTTTCTTAGGTACATTTTTTCAAACGTCTTCGCGTATCCACTCCATTAGACAGATCTATTCCTACTGCACTTCGAAGATGTGACAGTGACGGATGTTTGGCTTCCAGAAGGGCACTTCATCATCGATTCTTCGCGGCCATAAAACACAACCCGAACATTGATGATGACGACGTCGGCGACGACAGACGGAACAAGATTCTTCAATCCTCAGCGTTTCGATGATGAAGTGGAAAACAAGTTCCAATCTTGGGAGTATGTGGAAAACCACAACCGATTCACGAAACGTAAATCATTTACGGCAATAAAAAGTTTGTTTAAGATTTTCCGGGTTGCTTCTTGCTTGGTTTTGGTTCTATAGTTTCGTGTTTGTAGTTTTGATTTATGTACTCTGTTGTTAGTGAAAGATGGACCTTGCATAGTTTACTATAACTGTCTACGAACCTGCTAAAGAAGAACATTTCTTCTCTAAATGCAGTAAACGGAAGGAGGTATATCAATTTTAAGAGATGATTTGTAGTCTTTCCGTATACGTGTCTCGAGTCCCATTCAGTTGTTCGGCTTGTTTCTTTAAGTTTGGTAGCTTCGCGAACAAAAACATGTTAAGCATTTGTCGTGTAAAGCCGTCAAGTACTGCGCTGAGCGGCTTGTTTGTGCGTTTGTTTGTTATTAACATTTTGTGTATGTTTCTAAGAAGTGACTACTGCACTTCATCCGTCAGTAAGCGAATGAAGACCCATCATACAAGGAGATGGATTGCTCTAAACTTAGCCCCAGGTCGCT
This sequence comes from Anopheles cruzii, assembly GCF_943734635.1. Taxonomy (NCBI): domain Eukaryota; kingdom Metazoa; phylum Arthropoda; class Insecta; order Diptera; family Culicidae; genus Anopheles; species Anopheles cruzii. The sequence continues at coordinate 58,404,368 of NC_069145.1, forward strand.
GTTTATTTTGGAGCGGGGCCTGAATCGAAGATGCATGTTTTTCTGGGCTTTGAAAACATTTCGTGATATTCTTAGTTCGCTCAGCAATTTGTGGTACAAAAAATGGGTTGGGGAAATGCTCCGTAAATTTTACTTACGATTCATTAACGACTACACGAAATTAGTAAAAGTGAGTTTAATTTGGATCCTAATCTTAGCTTCCTCTCCTAATCCTTATTTGGATCCTCGTTCCTAGTTCCAAGCTAAGTAAATTGAAGTAAGTCTAACCGTTTAACGAAAATTGGTACATTAGTTGAATGACCCTGTTGTGCGGTTCCTTCTCCGCACCGTAAACCAAAAGCTATTTGCACAGTCAGTATTAATTAAGACCACCTTTTGTAGTGGAATCCGCATACTCCTATCACCAAAATAGAGGCTGTGTACGAAGGCAAGGTTTAACGAAGGGTCATGGAGGTCTACTGCAAGAAAATAAAACAAGTAATTTTATCGTTACACAAACTATAACAAGTCCTGAGGACGAAAGCTGAAGGAACTTGCGGCCTACAATCAAATGTGTCCCCTTTTTGGGTTCATTTGCTTTTGTTAGTCTGGACTGAATCGGTAAGCGTATCCTTTTTGTCCGTTGCCGAGTGTGTGACATGTAAAAAATTAGCTACGATGGCTTTGGCCCATTTTTTCAAGGTAAATTAATATCCACTATTTTGCTTACACTTTTTCTATCTCTTCTAGTTTGCGTCACCTTCGCTTTATTCTAACGAACGTTTGTACAGAAACTACCCTTACTTGAAAAACCATCGAACGGAGTCGGGAAATGGAACGAAATTGGAACCAAAATTGTAAACGTATATGGTTATCACCAGTTCGGGTTGTTGGTCGTTGGACAGGTTAAAAAGGACTCCAGGAATATTAGGTAGATCGTAGAACCAGACCGACAGAGAAGTAATCCAGGATGTGCCTAGCCAACTTCGAACCTAGAGCCCCGGTTTCCGGTGGCTCATTAACCTCTAGGATCAAACGGAAACTCTTTCCCTGGCGGAAACAAGTCGCCATCGAGGTACAGGTATGGAAGAGAGTGCTCGTTGGCGGTTGCGTTCAGCGTTTCAACCGAAAAATTTATCCATCGGGCGTAGAGAAGTTTCCGTTTCCTGCGCTGATAAAGGTGTAAGGAATGGCCCCGGACACACAGATAAGACGTAGTTGAATGTGAATTGGAAAGTACGGAAGGGCAAAGGTTTTCACTCCACGAAATTTAATCTTGGCCATACTTTAGAGCAGGATATTTACATGAGGGTTCCTCTAAGGGTTTTGAAAGTAAAACGTTCGATCAAAATGGTGCAGTGTAATTGTTTAGACTTCGAATTAATTTTAGAAAAGGGAAAGAAGCTTTATTTGGCCATTTTATCTTTCATTGACGCATTAAATTCGATTGTAAACGATCTTCGGATCGACTCCGCAACACCCAATCTGCATCTGGTTTCGTTCAGGCGGTAACTACAAACACGGTTTTCTACTACCGACAAAGCAACGGCCTGCTAGGGTCAATAG
>NC_069145.1:58407470-58541167 GCF_943734635.1 Anopheles cruzii
TCTGCCTTTTTTGGCGTGTATCTCCAAAATTTTGTTAACCTTATATTTTTCATTAAAATTTTTTCTTTGCAACATTTTAATGTTGGTAGCAAAAATACATTCCCTGGCCATTTGCATCCAAAATGTTTCAGTCATATAACCTTGGAAAGAGGACAGAGGCAACCGTGAAGGGAAAATCAATTTGCACCCTCACAATGATTCCTCACATCCACACAAGCGTTCATGATGAATCCCTGTCGAGCCCACCATCCTTTCGGGAGTTTTCCCATTGTTAAGGAGTGAAAAACGTTGACGCTGTTCGGCACGGTTCGTTAGCGATTCGACACGGGGAAAACTGTCGCCAAGGGGGTGGTTACCTCCCAAGGTTGGATCGAGAAGCAACAATAGTACCGTAGGCCTGCATCTATACTATCGTATAATCAGACACGATATATTGCTGGCACGGCAGATCTACAAGGTGTAGCTCATGATTTCCGTTCTTCGGAGCATCCAGAATATGGATCGGTTCGCAGCCTGCCGATGATGGACTGAAGTTTTCAACGGCTTATGAACAGGTGCTAGGGTAAGCGATTGGTTCGCTTGTTACTGCCTAACAGATAGTGTTTTAGTATTTATTGTTCTGACAACCTGGTAATTCAAATATTGCTTTGCATACGAGATGCCACACAGTTTTCATTCGCCACTACTATTTTTATAACAAAGTATTGTGAAAATTGATGTTGCACTAAAATAATAAGTTATTACATGTACTAAATTGTTCACATGTCACATATTTTGTTACTGCATCTAAACCGAAAGAAGAGTAAGAACATTGAAAATTTAGTCGCGGCATGAAAATGATTTCACGATGTATTGACGATTTGCACATCTTCTAATCACACGAAATACGCGAGGCATTAAAAGTTAAACATGAAATGGAAGTGTGGGCGACGATGTCATTGGAAAAGTGAATAGTGTCACTAATAATCGAATTTTAATACGTCATTGAAGAAAGAACACTGTTAGCTTTGTAATGACAGCAAATGACAAATATCTAAGGTTTTGTCCGAAATTGGATAAAATTGCCTATAAACAAATTGAGTAATGTATGGAAATGTGTAAACTTACCGGAACATTGTAGCTCCGGCGAGGATAAATCCTGGGCACTGGGCAAGGTGCACAACCATTCAGATGGACGGGGCTGCCGCACACTCGCTGTTCCGCTTTTGGCGTCCTGTTTCGGATGCCTAGGATATTTACAGTCAGTCCTCATACCCCATGGGCTCCAGTTGCTATCAAGTGTTGCGTACGACAGAAATGAAACGAAAACGCATACAACATAGCGGTCATAAAATAAAACTATATTCGAACAGGCCACATCCAGCTGCAGCTGGAGTAAGCTTGATAGATCACCCATCGTAAAAACAGCGCTCACACAAGCGGGTTCTTGGAGCCCAATCGTCAAAAAGTAATCCTTAAATTTATGTGTCGTTCATCGCTGTTGTACAGACCGTGAAAATGAGCGAGAGGGTTCTGAAACCTAAAACTTGGCCACGGCGAAGGCAATTAATAGATTACAGCCCCATTATATTGATAATTTGGAGTGCATTTTATAGAAGCGTTTTATTTCAGTGTTTGCTCTCGATTGCCTCCCTCGTGGGAGACGACGATGATGATGCTGTGCATGACATTTAATGCCTCAAGCCGAGGCTCTACACACATGGGTTTTGAGGTCAACGACCAACCCGGCCCAACTGCAAACAAAATGGACTAGCACCGCACAGCATTTAGTCTTCGAAGGGGTGATATCGATTTCTCAGCGCATCCAAAAGCAGCGGCACCAAAACCAATGGAACCCCATGGGCGACTCTTGTTTTTAGGGCCGGAGACGCTGGCACATTATCTATCGCCCATTAATGAACTACAAAGATTTCCAATGTGAGACATTGCCGAGATAAAGGTTCAGAGAGTGCGTGGAAGCAGCAGTAACAGCAGCATCAAAGCAATGCGCGTCCGAGGAAACCTACCGCCATTTGAATCTGTTTTATGGTCGTCAAGTTGACTAGGTATGGACTTGACGAGGGGCACGAACGACTACTACAACTGTTAACCGATCTACAAAAGTGTAGATAAATTGAGAAAAAGAGTTAAATATGTAAAGCTAGAGACATAGAAAAGAACTTTAAGAAAAATTTAAAATTCCTTTTAGCTGCTGAATAAGATAAGAAAAGTCTCTCAAGCGAGCTTTAAGTAAAACGATATCCATTTTGTATAATGCATTCAATTTTAACTTGGAATTGGACTTCGGTCAGCCAAGATGCTAGATGCTAGAAACCTTCTCTGCTTGTTTTGCTTTTAGTCCTCCTTATCTCGGCTGGTTGTGTTTATTCTTAATGCGTCTTCCGCCTTGGGCTTGAAATGAAATTTCGTCTTTTTGCTCACGCTGAACTAGAAATTTCAGATAGTGAAATCGTTTGAGTAGTTTCACTTCCACCTTACTCGAATGAATTCACTCTTTTGCATAGCTCCTGCTTTGAATGGTAGAATACTGACGTTTTGGATGTCATTCATTCCCGCGGAATTAGGAAGAGCGTCTACAAAACTTTATTTCGATTTTTTTTTTCAATATCTTTGTTGCAAAACTCTCCCACATATTCGTTTCATGGGAAAGCTTTTATCACCCACGGTGTTACAACCATCCAATTGGTGACGGGAAGAAAATGTATGCAAATCAATCATCGCGCATACAAATGTTCCACATTTTACACGAGGGCCAAGCATTTGAGACGTTTTGGGTTCCTGCTCCTGTTTCCCGCGGAATACTAAAATGTCTCAGAGAGTAAAGGTCGCAAGGTTCATTTTGCCAGGGAATTTTAGAAATATTCCCTCTGGGATTGCCTCGCATGTCGAATGATGGGTTGTCAAATAAAGGGAGTAGCGAGGGTGAACCTGCGACCCTCATGGTTTAGAGAGGGGAATAGTTTAGGAAGCACACGAAGATGAAGTTAGAAAATGAAAAATTAAACGGTTTAAGTTGCTTGCAGAAGAAGTTACGGCGAAAATCAAATGACGGCGGACCGATGCACTTTGTGGAAATTCTTGTAACTATACGCTAGGAGGCCAGAGGACTTTTGACCGCTTCTCTACTCATAAAAGCATTCATGAACTGAGCAGAGAACAGATAGAAGCCGACGACCACATACCGAAGACGGTGATTGTTACTGGTTCCGAAATACGTTTGCCTGATATGTTCTCCGCAATACATGTACATATAATTGGTCGTGCCATGTGACGATCTTTGAAAGGCATTCAAAGGTAAGAATCACGATTTAAAAAGAAGAGCAAGAGACGAACAGACATTTCTACGCTCAGAAAAGGATCGTTTCCAGAAGGTCGAAGAATGGAAATATGAACATCCTGAGAAGGATAATAACAGCTGGTTTCCGGCCAGCGACAATCCTAACCACGGCGCCTTCCCGTGGTGGTCGACAATCGAAATAGTTTCTGAAGTTACAAAACCGAACGGAACGATGTAACATGTTTCAGTTACGGGATCCTTTTCGGAGAGTTTTTTTCTTCCAATTCCTGAATTGGTGCAAGATGGTAAGGTTCACAACCTATATAAGCAACGTCTTAAAAAATACTGACAACGGGAACGAATTGGATAGGAGAACGCTTGCTCACTCGGTTTCCTCGGGATTTCCATCGGCCGTCCGGCACTGGGATCAAATGCTTTTGATGTATTGTATCAAAGGGTTTGGTTTAGTCTAGCCCAATCGTTATTCCATCAATGAAGATTAGAAAATATGGTTCTGAAATCGATATAACTGAGATGATATCTATCAGCAACATGTGGCTTTCGGCAACCAAAAAAAAACATGAACCTTTCCATTGGAATGATCCTTTATTGAATTCCGTTATACAGCACTAGCAGGCCCGGCGAACTCTGTTTCGCCCCAGAGGCAATGGGCCCCCGGTGATAGGAGCAGTCGGTAACGCTCGTCCCTGTATCGCAGCTGGCCATGGGTTCGATTCCCGATTCCGGCGTTCCAGGGGGGTTGGCGCGGGACTAACAACCCGGCCCGTAAAAACGAACGTTTAGAAAGAGTATCAGAGATTAACATTGTCGCTGGTTGGTGCAGGCTAAAACCGTTCAACGGTCGTTGTCCAATAAGAAGAGAAGCACTTCATTTCGTCAGCTGATCTTGGAATTACTGGCAGTGTTTGGCGTAAATTTCAGGACAGTAAAATCATTGCGCCTCCAAAACTTCTCGCAACATGCACCAAACATCTCGATTATATGCGTCATTCATTTCACGTTTTGGCGCTGGCATTCTTAACTGTAAGCTGGTATCTCCTCATTTATCTCAAGATCAGGATTTCTGGAATTGACACGAATTTAACCCTTCACCACTTTTTCCAAACAAACAAAAATCCAAACATTCGAACCCATCTCAAATAAAACACGGTACGGTGCAATGGACCATTGTAGTGTACCATTGTACGGTACAATTTCACTATTTTTAAGTAAATACTTACTGATAAATGTTTCTCTACCATTAAAATTACTCATCGAAATAAGAAAGTGCTTAAAAATAATGTATTCAATATTACTTCCACGCACGTTAATTTTTTTACGACGCGAAGGATGAAAGGAGATATGAGAGCCGTCGAATTGTCGAACTGCGAGAGCGGGGCGGAAGCTTGAAAGAGAAGTAAACAATTGTTTGTTATTGCGCGCTCTGTTTGTCCCGTTGTCAGTATATCAAGAAAAACACATTGTTCGTATTGTGGCTTCATTGTGACGCGATCGGATTATAAAAAGTATCCTATGTTACCCCCTTGGATCTAAGCTACCTCCACACCAATTTTCAGCCAAATCGGTTCAGCCGTTCTTGAGTTGTGAATAATGAGAAAATAACGCGGTACTCTTTTATATATATAGATTTAGAATTTAAAACCTTATTCTTGATAAATTAATGCAACCGTGAATGAGACCAATAGAAGCGCATTACGGAGCACAACTCTTACCTGCATTTCAACCCGTGCAATCAGGAGCGAGTATTCTGCGAGCAGGACGTACGGTGAGTTGGCGTGCAGTGTCACACCATTCTTCTACCAGACTACTTTGGCCACCGGAGTTGCGTTTGCGTTGCAAATCAGCTCGGCTCGACCACCCGTACTGACGCGCACGGTCTTCGGCGTAATGTTAATTTGCTTCTTGATGGCTGCGAAAGAAAGAAAAGGTGAAGTTAACAATAAGAGAGACCTGGCTATGCTAACAATAAAAAAATAAGTTGAGTTCCACGGGTGATGACGAAGTTCACGTATAACTGCAACTCATAAGAAACAACATTCCCTGCGGCAGCGTGGGGCATACGTCATAACGCTGTGTAGTGATTTGAATAAAAAAATCAAGGAAAAAGGCGTTTCATCGAACATTGTGATTGTTTTGCATCTTTCTTCAATTAATTCAATCATTTCATTAGATATGTGTTAAATAATTTTACACTGCTTTACTTTTGGTTAAAATTTTGGGTCTGCATGAGATTTTCACATGGAGCACAAGTGTCCAATTAGACATAATATTTAATATGGAAAGAATGTGATGCAAACATACACATTTTAACCGATTCTTTTAAACATGCCAACCATTTCACGACATCAAAAAAGAATACGGCGTAACCTTTTCGTTTGGGTAACCATCGTTTAATTGGAAAGTAAATTGTGCAGCCTCTTTTATCCATTGTGAGGAGCGCTGGAAGAAAAGGGATTTGTGTTTCGCAACTGACCTTGACCTGACCGACAACTGTTTGTGAATGAGCTATTAGAAGTGCTATTGAGATTTCGAGCGGTGGGCTTTCAAAAACTATTGATTTCAACGAGATTGCTTGACCTCCATACTGACCACGCTTACATCGCCGCTAATACCGTGGAGAAAGTAGAAGGAATAGCGAAGATGAGATGTCCACTTGCAGCTCAAGTGCTTAACTTGGATGACTGGAGGCAGCGTTGTTCGTGGGAAAAAACTTTTAATAAACATCCTGCCGGCAGAGTATGAGAGGTCATTGAGCAAACAAAATGCAGCGGTAAATGTCATGCTAGAGTTCGTTTGTTTATATCTAGATCTTTAGACATCTCGTGAATGAAGAATTATTTCTCAACTCTAACCCAAAAAAACAGTTTTGGTTTTCTCATAATGATAAATTTGAAGAGGGTTAAGAAATAGCACCATATTCACATTCACTTCGACGTTTGGCAGGAAGCGAACATTCATTTTGTGCAGAAGTTGTCCATTACCAAATTTTGGGTCGTCATTTGCAAGAAGGTTTCTGAAAAGAAACCTCCACCCATACACCGTTTATCGAAACCGACGATGCTAGTTGTTTTAAAAAGACATACTTCTTGAAACATGTACTGCCCTTTCACAGAAAATGTCAACAAATGACACCGTTCTTCACATTCGAAGTTACGGACTGAACGGCTACAATAAATAACCTCGGTACATCGGTACATCGGAGACTAGTGGTCGCTCAAAGTGGTCGACCGCTTAAACCCCAAACCCCAGACCCCCAAAAGACGAAGCAGATACTTTGTTGAAACGTATCTCTGTCTGTTTCCAATGCCATATGGCTCCAGTTTGATTGTTAGATATTTATTAGTTAGCATTCCTTACATTTTGAAATTTCGTTGCAAGTCTTCCCGTTTCTGGTTGGATTTTTGTAATCCGAATAATTAGTCTCAGCAACTGCCACCATCGACATCTTGAGCATAGTGATGTACGGTGTAGCATTCGTGGCTTAGACAACGGGAACGTTCTCGTGAACTTAATTACAACATTCTATCTCACGCTCCACCAACCCTCAGACATTTTCGGCTATCACTCGTCACCTTTGGCTAGCTATTTCTTGTGTTACTTCTTATTTCTTACAGGTATATGGTTATATGATCGTTGAGTTTATTAGCGCATAATGTGCACGTTACGTCATAGTTGAACGACTCCTACCAAAAAGGGCATATAATCAAATTTTGTACATAAATATAACTCGATCCAATAATAATTCAAGAAAAGTCCAAAATAAAATCCAACCAAATGCACATAATAAAATGCACCGTTCCATGGTCGTTTCTAAAGACGAACTCAACCACACCATTTGAAGAAAATCTGAATGGAATGATAAATGAACAAAGAAACTGTCATCTGCTGTCAGTGAGCCTATTTATTCGCCCAACAATTCAATTGTTTTATTACCGATGTTCGTGACTTCCCGTACCAATCTCAGACTTCGTGCACGCTTGTTACGAGGGCTCAAGGATCATAAATAATCTTAAGCTGTTGGTCACATTTGTCATGTTCGCCGTTCGGTCTCGGTTTGTCATGGTGATCGGCCTACCCAACAGGTGGTTGTTGGCGGATGACGGTTGTTGTCACACGTCAACGGCCCTGCGATCTTATCAAAGATCTGTGCCATAGCTAAAGGAATATAAATATGCACCGACCCTAAACAATTAACTAAGTGACAGGCTTCCAACATCGCCAAGCAATAGTCCCAAACACTATGTTTCTCTATGGCCACTTGTTGGCCCAACCTTTACGATCATTTTCACTGCGTTTGCCTTTCTGCGTGTTTGGATTCGAGCACTGAACTGTTAAACTAGACAGACCTATAGCCTTAGGCTTGGTAGGTTATGTTGAAGCTCTAGCAAGACAGACAACTCCAGACAAGTTGAGTGTGCCCACCAACAACGCTCGGTTTCGTTTCTGCACTTTGTTGACATGCAAATCAAGATGTGTCAAGATAATGGGATTATAACCGTCAGCATTAGACCGATGATCCGTGTGCTTTTGGACAAGCTAAAAAAAGTACAAGGAGTATAGTAATTCTCTGCTAAAACAAAATTTCATCAAACATTTTCTATTCTCAAAGCCTCAAAGCTTGATGTGAGCAAAAAGTTACTACGCATACCGAAAAGAGACCCGATTGAACTTATTATATGCGTATTTTACCGACTATACATAACCAAAATTTTTCGAAAAAAAATTAAAAATATGATTTATGATTTACTTGTTTGAAGTCTTGCAAATTCGTTAGAGTAAATGCAAAACACGATGAATTGTAAGTACGCATCATGCAGAATCGATAAATTATACTCAATGAAATCTTCCTTCGTGCCATTGAATTATTCAACGGTGTTTTAAGTCTGGTATAATCAAAATCACACTCATCTGCAATTAAAACCGGTTGCAACTCTTACGGCAAACGCTAAATCAAAGTCAGTCGACCTCTTCTTTTGGTTGAATCATAAGTTCTATTTAAAATTGTGCACAAATAATGCAAACAGGAAATAATTGTGAGAAGGAAATAAAAACGCCACCCAAACGTACGTTCGATCTTGATAACGCTCTGGAGTTCCTCGTAAAAGCATCAAATGGGCATCTCAATCATCACAATATGAAAGAATTAAATGTAGGCATTCGGTGGAACCAGAATGATAAAATCTTGCAGGATAATGAAGACGTTTTTTATGCCTCTTGCGAGAAGCAAAAAAATCAACATTTCCCCTTGTAGATGATTTTAAATCGAAAACAGGTTCTGTTTGGTTGTCCCGAAGAACCGAAACAGAGTATTTTTGCCGTTGCGATCGTTTACCGAAGGTAGTTTACATTAATGTTCTGACGTATCTAGTTTCACCTTTTGATATCTGCTAGTGATGAATAGTTTGCATTTTAGATGCCTACAACCAACACCAAATAAGCAACTGGTTAGCATGAACAAATGCATATTAAAAAAAGGCAACTTCCGATTTTTCGCTGCTCAAAAAAACTTTAAAATAATTATTATGAATTTAGATTTAAAATTTTTCGAACTAGTATTCAACATTCATCATTATTTTTTCAAAATCGGTTTCAATATCGTCGAAGTGTTTTGATTTTACAGTACCGTTGACAAACGTACCCATTACTTCCAATCATTAATAAAATTATATTTTATTATGCATCGCAATAAGGATATTCAATTTATGCCTATGCAAAGACAACAACAAAGACGATGATGATGAGGACGAAACCATTTTGGTGTAGTAAAAAAGTGAGTATAAACATTCAATCTGGAATGATTGCTGAGTGGTAGGCCACGTGTCGGAGGAGTCCCTACAGACCGTAAGGGCCTTGTACGAAATTGATAGTAGCCCTCGAGAAAACGTAATCGATCGGGAGATGCCAGAATGAGTTGAAAAAAAATTAAGCTATACTTGAGCTGTGGACAAAGTTTGGTAAGCAAAAGTTTAATTCTAACCTCCCCCAAACACCATGAAACACATTAACGTTTCGTCATACATCGTTGTTGGCGCAAAAATATGCGTTCATAAGGAAACAAGGAAACCGGCACTTGCATGGGATGAATCGATGACGGCGGTTTGATGAAACGATAAAATATGTTTCTCGCACGCCAAAGGAATAAAGGAAAAATAAAATTTACCGCACACATTATTTAATGACAGTCATAAATAACTATGGCGGTGGCTTCAGTAGTCTGCTAGCGGAAATCCTCCCGCTTCCGAATAACAGTCAACACCCTCTGAACCTTGAGAGTCTTCGACTGTCGCTTGTCTGCAATTTGCGTACGGCACATGACGCTGACTAAACACCGACGAAGGCGACGACTGCATTTGCAAAAAACCTTCCATCGCACTGAATTATGCAAAGCAAACTCGTCACGGGCACTTCCTTGGACTTCCCATTTAAATTCACATGGGGAGTAGTTAGAGGTGCGCGCGGTGAGGAGTGTTGTAGAACCGTTAGAACGAACTACTTCCCTGCAATTAGAGGCCAGGTATCGTTGAATCGTTGGGAAATTTCGAAATAATAATCTGGTACCCCATACACAGGAAGCCCGCAGACCCCTGAGCCAGAGAATGAGAGTGTGAGAATGTAAATCCCGACTTTAACGGGCGACTCTTTACACTTACTGCAATCGGGGAACCAGCATATAAGTTAACCACAGCATAAGCACAGCCCAAAAGCCGATAGCCCCTCGGTGACAAAAGAGATTGTCAGGGCACGAGGCACAAAGTCCTCTTAGGTCCAGTAAAAAAAACAATCCACGGGTCTATGAGGGATAACGCATACAACGGTTGTCCACAACCCTTGACACCTCTTGTAACGGCTACTTCATTCTTTTCATCAACCCTTCAAAATAAAGACCCCCCAAAAATTAAAACGTGATTCGATTGTGGAAAACCCTATACATGGAATAGGGAAAGAGGGAAGAGAAACAAAATTTCCAAATGCGTCCGTTTGGACGTGCTGCGATAGCGACTTCACAATTTTACATAAGCGCCGTCGAATTCCGGTATGAAGAAAAGGGAAATAGGAAATGGTAATGTTTATTTTTTCTACAACTCGGCTGGCGCCCATTTTATTACTAGCTCTGCTGAGCTCCAGATTTCCAGGAAGTGTTCCACACTTCGTGTGCGGTTGCCACGATCAGGTGGTTTGAACGATCCGTTAGAGAGTCGGGCGAAGGAAACAAGTACGTAATAAACTTGCTTTGGTCCTTTTTACGCGGTCGGAATGCGATCAAATGGCGTAGTCTGATAAATATGAGTTAATTGAGTTAAAAATTAGTTGATTTAATGTTTCTTCCGATGCAGTTGACAAAATATGAATTGTCCAGAAGAAACTAGGGATGGCAATAGATTATCAATTGAGTTACTCTCCTTTCGATAAATCCCTACCAAACTAAACTGCTTTAGCATTGTTGTACAGCAACAACACTATTTTATCCTTCTTTTCTTTTCAACAAATTTTCTTAAATAAAACTGGCTGTGATGAAAAAAAACATCATTTCTCTCTCGGACGACAACTTCTTGTAAAGTGCAAGTTTATGTTTCTACTGCCATGTCTTGGGTTTCGTAGATCTTTTCCCTCAAATTTGCTTCGCAACTGCTGTTCATCTTCGTTAAGGATCAAATTACGTCATCTGGAGGATGGGTCGTCGGTTTCTCGGGGAAAAAACGGCAAAATAAAAAGAACACAGACTAGACCATGCGACTGTCATAGCATCTTGACATAACGCCTGGGTTTAGTTCTTGGAATGAAAGCAGAAACGATGATACGCCTATTCGAAAGCTGGCGCCAGGCAGGAATCCCCGCTCTGCAAACAACTTATTTTGACATTCGGCCCCGATTTCTAGGTCTATTGGGACCTTCATTGACAACGCAATGTTACAAAATGTCAACGCAGGCGAAGGTCAAAATCCCTAGACCATAAATCAAGAATGCGCGCAGTTGAGTCGAGTAATCCTGGATGCTGTAACGGGTTTCCGAAATATCGAGGCTCGAACACACTACACGCACTGCCAGCTAGGGAATCTTGAAGCAAAAGTCTCAAGTACTCGGTGTAGTCTTTTCAAACCCTGATTTCCGTTGTCAAGTAACCCAGTACCAAGTAATTTCGTCCTACAAATGACCGCAAAGCAGAAAGTAGGCGACCAGATGATTGACGCACACTCGGCATCGCGCATTTGCGGGACGAAGGAGACAGAAAAAGTAATAGAAAAGATTTATCAAATAAAGCGGTCGATATAACGGCTTCTTGACTCGAGCCAGTCCTTTTAGACCTACAAATGTCCCACTAGTCCTGTACCGGTAAGCCTCATCAATCATTGCATCCAGATGGATGAGATTTATGTTACGACGTGAGATAGCTCTCGATTTAAAATCCACGCCTACGATACCGATTGTAGATCCCAAAGGGACCCACATTGGCACATACAGTACGTAAATGAATTGAATACTGCATCCGGACGGTAATCGGCCAACAGGAAATATCGAGAGCGCCATTCGCAGATCCATGGTAAATTGCTGTGTCCTTCCGGCTCTTCGTCGGTAGCTCAAAGTGTGGTGTAAAACATTTCAACATCTAAAAGTCCTTAAGCTTATTGCTTGTGTAGATCACAGGGCGCAATGAATCAATGTCCCAGAAGCCCATGACGCAGGACCTGCGACGTCATGGAACCCAGCTTTCCTGCGACAGGGGTTGATCGATGTTGTTTTTTATCAATTTGAATCCCTGCTGATACGCATCTAACTGTTGCCGTGCTGACGTAAATGTAGGGCACGAGTTACAATGTGAGCCTTAATGAAGATGCCTAGTTGATGCGTATAATTGTGATTGATATCGTATCTTTATAGTATTGCATCGTCATGAGGTGATTTTTAAGAGGAATAAAAGAGTATAAAAATCTCAAAACATTTTTGTCATATTTGTTTAGAAACTTCCTAAGGAATTCAGTAGTCTTTCAAAAGACCGCCAACTCCGTGCAAGAAATAATAAAACTATTCGTTCGGGAAATATGAGCCAATTTGACATAGGGTCCCAGCACCCACCGGAAGGCACGGAGCGCAAAATGTGAGAAAAATTGATAAAAAAGGAAAGGTAAGAAATGAAATCGATCTTCCGATTGCGTGAAGAGCATTATACTCTATCTTCCAGGAGCGACACGGACGGACCGGTTCATAACGCAATCTACAGGTAATCAGAGAACTCTTCTCTGAGTCCTAACAGTTAAAAATTGACAGAAATTTGAAACTGTTACCAGGCCCAAGAAAAATAGTAGTATTAATAAAGCTAGTATTAGCAAAAGTTTCTAAAAATTATAAACTGGTTTAAAAGGCTCAAGTGGAGGTTTTTGCAGCTCATGCAGCATCCAGATCAAGAGTGCCACACACCTGGCAATAGTAAACTAAACAACATTCCACCAGACCTTTTGCTTACTCACGACTTAGTATACAAATCCATAAAACACCCTTATTCTTTACACCACCCACCCTGATTCTTTTTTTGCTTTTATTCCAATGATCGCTCTAGTCGTTTTTGAGCACCCAGTAAGAGCTTCAGCAACTTCGGATCTTATACTCCTCATACATTTTCTACAAAAAAATACAAGTAAGGAACTCATACCAAGTTTATTCCACTATATGATCTCGTAAAAACCTGTTGTAGGCTATCCGACGCTTTATGGCAGGAGGCAACATCCTAGTACGTTTATAGTAGGGTCGAAGCACATCGGGAAGGTGTATCTATTTATTTTGCGCGATCTAAGCTAACATTCATATACATGATGTTATGATATTTCTCTTCTATATTTCTTCTATAATATTGCCGACACATGTTTGTCGTTCCGAGTCTAATCTTCCAATCCTTCTCGTTTGCAATTCTTCTGTACCTCCGTCTGTTCCTGACTTAGTCTACTTATTTCTTACTTTCTAAACTGACTTTACTCCTATGCCTGCTACAATGATGGCAGAAGCGGCAGCATTTAGGACAGCATTTAAGACCAATCGGAGACCATAAACGAGCCATAAATTAGGATTCATTCCAATCGTCCTGGTCCGCAGGCTATAAATGTTATATGGTCAACTACAGTGTATAGAAAGGCTCATGCGCACACATACAGATTACGTTCCTTTACTGAATGGTTGTTGCAGGTTGAAGCACGTTTTGAGCTGTTGGATGATGCACGCTGTCGAACCGGTTTTCCAAGCTCAATAAGAAATGTTAACATTTGGATCATTTACTTCTTTCTCTGCTTAACATTACCAGGCGATTGCATTGGCTGAATAACCAATATCTGAAAACGATATTTCTAACGTGAAGTTTTATGAAGTTTAACAGTTCTTAAGCTAAAGATATGTTTGACGCGTTTTGAGCGCCAAGACATCATTATGTTGGATCCATATGGCCAGAAAAAAAAATCATCCGTCAGCTAATACGCACGGATCTTGGAACCAACACTCTCACTTCTCACTTAGTTGTTGACGAACTGCAGGACCGGAATTGTAGTTCTCAATACATGTTGTTTTAAGGCTCAAGGGGTTCTTATAAATAACCCTTCTCGTCATCGATGGAAATGGGAAAATACATGCACCGTGTGATTGTGTAATTCTGTTTCAATTTTACATTATTCATACGGTGCAGAGATTTTACTTATTTGAACGAATGGTTTGCTTTATCGATGTTTTTAAAGTGTTATGAATTTTTTTAATAGAACAAAGGTGGCATTTAAACCTTGCTGTGTCATTGTTTTAATGTTGAATGTTAATGTCGAATGTTTTACTTTTTACAGTTAAAGGATTTTACTTCAACATACAAACCACAATACACAATACAACCACAAACAACTGATTTTGATTGAGTACTTTTGATGTTCATGGAGCTATCGTCTTGCGTGAAATAACATGCGCAATCTGTTATCCGTTTACATGTTATTCGATTTGTGGTGGTCCCGACGACGATGCCTTTCCTGACATTGGTGACCTTGTTAAAGCTCTTAATGGAGCGGTCGATTGTATCTGCTACCGTGTAGATAATGACGAGATGCCTGATGAATTTAACAATGTTTCTTTTTTACTTCACGCCTAACGACTCAAAGTGATGATTTTATACCACGATGCACCTTAGACCATGGATGCGGTTAATGCGATTCAACATACGACTTCTTTCGCATCGTCATTGCCACAGGAGACGTTTGTTGTTCTGAAATCCGGATTCCACATCGCGACCAGTCCGAGGTACGTACGAGGTACGCGTCTCTAGACCAATCCGGGTTGGGGTAATCGGTTCGCATAGATCATTATTATTCGAATCAACTTCGCTAACAGCCGTGCAAAGCGATTGCTGCAGACCTCAGAAACCCGTAGAATACGGATTACGGTTTCGCATATTGAAAAGCGCACTTAATTTATTGCATGATAAGAAGATTTATTGCATGCGCCGGCTCCTGAGAGGTGGGACGGCGACGAAGCCGCAGCGATTACCCGAAACGTATGTGGAATGACTGGATTAAATGGATTTTTTCCAATGTTATTCATTTTTCCTTGTAACCGAGGCTTCTTTCGCAATCTGCACATACCATAGAAGCATGTCACAAATGACAAGCGCACATTTTACTTCTTCAAGGAGCGTTGCCTTTCAATCTTCGTCTAATCATTGCGTTGACACCATCGACTGAGAACCATTTTAAAACAGATGACACCGCAGTGGCGAATGTTCGAGAAAAAATACCAATAATCGAGAAGATGTTTTTGTTTTCATCAGTTAAACACCTTTTATTTCCTAAAAATGGAAAAAAACCGTTTGTCGTAAGTTTTTTCAACATTTTTTAAAATGGTTTAAAACGATGAAACATTTGAAAAGTTTTGATTAAAGCCCAACAAAACTAGTTAATAGTACCAGTGGTAAATCATGCCATAAAACATATCAGACACAATTTCAACTCCGCCTAGTGTAAGCAACAACTTATGCTTTAACATAACTCCGAACAAAGCTACCACCATCCAAAGGACGCGACGCTGTCAATGACATTGATAAATCACTTGTGTTGGGTTCTTCTCGGTTCTGGACGCTATTTTAGGCCAACCACAACTATGAAAAAGATAACACTTCAAGATCCATTCAAGATAGACCTATTTCTTTAAGCACATTAATGTTTTACTTTTCACAAACTTCTTGGAAGAAAAGTGAGTATTATTGTTAACCCCAAAAAATATGAAATCAATTAATGATACGAGCGTCTGGGGTCCAGAAAGTTGAATTGACAGAGGCCCCAAACCATGAACACAACAGTTCAGTTTATGATATGTTCTTTGAAATAGTAGCTAAACTACCTAAAGATATTTAGAGCCTTTTTAGGAACATTACGACTATACCACAAAAAGTGGTGCACGCGGGGTGAGTGCTGGGCCCGCGGAAAGTGAGCAAAAATTGTTAACGTAGCATACTCTAGGGCTCTTAGTGACTTGATATAAGATCACTTGATGCTCAGTCCTATTTCTCTTTCTCAATCTGATTATCTGCGTCTCTCTGTCTTTTTTCTGATTTTGATTTCGTTCTCTCTGTCTCTGTTTCTGTCTTGATCTTTTGCTTTATATAGAAGCAACAGCTGCCCATCACCGAGGTTAGAGGTTCATCTTTTGAAGACTAACGCTGAAAAGCCTGCGAGAAGCAAAACCATCTATTCGCTGAGTGTTTCACATATTTTCCAGTTTGCTTCCACTTACGGATTGGATCGACTGATTTACATACGCTGTCCGTTGTCTGCATGTCATTTTGTTCTGGGGGTATGTTAGCAGCCGTCGCACGATGAGACATACGTCAACTCGAAGTCGTGCAAGCTGACGCGTGTTATGATATTAATTTTCTTGATTTTTGTACTAGGAAAAGTTGTATATAATACACACACAACCAAATTCGTAGCTGCTTGAGAAAGTTTTTAACTCAGCTCCAGCCGAGACCTGACTAAACCCATCACGTCGTCAACTGATTTCCTACCAAACATGAAGGGTTGTTGGGATTCTACTTTTCATTTCCGACAGAACACTCGCTCTACCGGTGGTCGTTGGAGTGGTAAGAAGCCAAACGAACTTCCCCGGACTATGTTGCCCCGCGAATTGGAACAGCTAATCAAAAACAGCGACGTCTGGTGCCCAACAGGATAATTTGGATTGAAAAACGCCCCAACCGAGTTGATTGATAAAAGACGACGACGAGGAATAATTTATTAATTTATGTAAATTAAGCAAATTAAGCACAACTATAATCGTTATGCCAAAAGAAACTTGAGTGAGTGATCGACAAGATCACTGAACGGTCTGCCGTGGAATTGAATTCTACACCACTAAGAAATCGTCCAGAGACTTTAAAGGCGAATCTTCCAAGAGACAACATGAACAAAAGAAGTAATGCGCATTTTTGCTTCGTTTTTATGGGTCACGACTAACGAAAACGAATGGCAAAAAAGAAATCTAGGATTTCTACATTTCAAAACTCACCAAAAAAAACATCATTCTAATTTGCTGATTTTGTTTTCGAAGATTGTAACCAGTGAATTCCATTGGTTCTACGATAACTCTAACAACTAAGTCTACGCCAAGGGTGGTCGTAGAAATCACCAACGTAAATCCAGATGTTCGCCGCCCAGAAGATATGAACCTATAAACCAATATTGACTTCGTTCGTTTTCTTCAACGATTGCGATCCAGAGGCGCGTGAAATATAGACTTTGTTACAAACTGGCTCCGAGCGCTTTTTTTTGCATGTCTTGTGCTCGCTAATACCCTTTAGGCAAGGGGTTTTATGGCTTTTCTTTGATGTTTGCCGCTTTAGTGGTTTCGGAGTTTGCCTAATTTTGTAAATTAAAACATTCCACCGCAGCTAGAAATTATGGGATTGAAAAAGTAGGAATCTAGAATGGTGGGTTGGTTTGGAGGTATAATTAGCTAAACCTTCCAATGTTGTGGGGTATGCGGGATTTTGTTGCACGTTAGTTAAGATTTCTTTCGTATTTTTGTTTGCCTTTCTTGTAAGCTTTATGCTGTTTTGCGAACAAATTTTGAGCCATTAAATCCGATGGAGGTATAATCTAAATTTATTCTAAACGCGAATATGCGATTTGGTTTCCTCGATATAAAAATTGTCTTCTCTATTTTATTGGATTAGATAGAGACAGGGCCCCCACAGTTACGGAACATTGATTAACTAAAATCTGCTGAAGGAACTATGATAAGCCTTGAGCCCTTCGATTGTATAGAAAGCAAAATATGTGGAAGACTAAGCATATTTTCAACATCCCCCAAACAAACCATAACTTTGAGCACTTACCAGACACAACACAAACCTCGAGCGAATTCGATGTCAACGTAAATTAAGATGCATCCAAGCGAAACCATGCACCTGTCTGGTGGGTATGCACCAACACCAACCTATTGATCGAAGCCCAATCGACAATCGAATCAGCAAAATCGCGAACGCAGGTCCCAGCAGATAGTAGCCGGCCTGAAAAGTGTTTGACAAACACGCCATAACGACAAACGACGCAACACGAACTGCCAGAAACTCTAACCGACAAATTGCGGTTCATCGACCACTTTTCCGGGGGCATATCCAGCGAAAACCACGGAAAAAACATTGTACACCGTTCTCTCCCGGTACCATTTCTCAACCATTGGAGTTCACACAAAACCAAAATGGTTACGCTTCGACGAGCATCGCCGGTGCGTTTCCCGTATCAACAAAACCAACAAATTCATTCCATGGAATAACAACACCGGTAGCCGTAGACCAGCATGCTGGTACTAAATGGGTAAAGTAAAAAAAAAGTACAAGTGAACTTCTCTCATAGACCTGTAGGTTGCTAACTTAACTTCCACCTGGGAAACAACTATGCAAACCATGTTGAGGACACCTTCAACCTAACACTCTCCTAAGTGAAAAGGTATCACGAAGCGGCAGCTGCACAACGAATCGTTTCACTGAACCACACGCATCCCAAACGACCGCAACACTGCGCACCAACACTACACACTTCCGAGTACCGGACTCATCCTAGAAATGATCGGATTCCAGCGAGTTAGTTGAAGCAACGTACAACATATGATGCTTAGAACTGAACCGATTGAGCATTTTGCAATACGAAACGTAAATCGTATAATACGCTACATCGAAGCATTGACCACATACGCAGACAAGGTCTATCGATCGATGTTTTCCAACTGTGGGCGGCTGAGGGCAAGTTGTTGTAACACACATTTCGAATATTAGCAGCGCCGCCTATGTACCTTGATGTTGGTATAAATGGGCAGAAAAGAGCATCAAGTTATATTACTTTATCATACGTACTATGTTTTCGAAGTTAACTATAAAAGTGGAACCGATTGAAGTAATCTATACATTACGTTTTTAGTATAAACAGTACAACTTTACTGTACAACTTTACTACCTTCAACACATCTAAAGCGAACGCAGCCCATATGCTTGGATTGAGTGAGTGTTACAAATTGTAAAACATTCGTTTTTTGTCCATTCCGTTTTCCGGTCGTTTTTTCCATTCCGAAAGCTGCTGACAAAATACGGAGCCCCCCATTCTTATGCTCCACATATCCCATCCGACGAAAAGAAAAATCACATTTGCGCTTACTTTTACAGAGCGAAGAGGCTTTTTTTGCTATCTAGCTAACGGTGTTATCGACACGTCTTCGAACGTCAATACCAGAACGCACCAAATCGGATTGGATTTTAATCTCTTTCCTCGATTTTTCGGTAAGCCTACCTCTTCTTCACTATCAGAGAAGCTTAACTATGTCCAATTTCAACGAGGACAAAGGCATTTCTTGGTTTTGATGTAGATAGAAGAAATAAGTCTTTGCTGTTAGGTTTCGTTTATATGCTGGCGGGACTAAATTCTTTCCAAAATTTTTCGTGTGCGAAAAGTTAGTTTAAATCCTGAAATCCTTTTGCTCTTTCGAATTTCCCAAGTGGCTTGCTTTACGGAAGACAAGTTTCCCTGAAGTCAATATAATTTTGAGGCAGCGACAAGTATTTCGATCAACGCAGTTTAACTACCAACATGCACATAACAGCTCTCTTCTTCAACACGCAAGCGGAACCACAGGAACCGCTCTACATCTTGCGCAACAGCCGACAGCGATGGCATCAGTGCATTGCATAGATACGAGATAAGCGTCACCCTTAACAAGCCCTGGCCTTCCGGTAGCACCGAGGAAATATTCAAAGTTCGTCAACGAAAGGAGGATGCACAACAAACCAGTGTGAGATATCTTATGGATCACTTCCTACCGTGCCGTCTACGTCTTCTGAGCAGTAAAAGTTTCTCCTGGCCGCAGGAGAGATTAAGAGAAGCAGTGGTGGGATGGTTTCTGCGGTAGCATGAACTTGATAAACATCAACGGTTGTACTCTGAAGATAGCGAATCTGAGGGCTTCTCATTTGCCATGCGGTGAAAGAAGTTAATCGAGTGCACCAAGTGAATGCAATCCAACTGCACGTGTCCTTTGCACGTGAGATGGAAGCTCTGAGGAAGATCAAGAAGAGATACGTCACGTGTTTCTTTGCATAATCGAATATCAATTACGGTGACGGAAAGCGAAGCGAATCTGTCTTTCTAGAAAGTCGTGCTCTTCCGAAGTGCCGTAGAAGTACTTCACTATGTGGTATCATTCCGTTTCGCCGACCGTTGAAATGAACTCAATACATTTGAAATAGTTTTGAAACACACTACAGTAAAATTAAAGCATAAATATGTGTTTAAAAGGTCAAAAATTTTATCGTTGGTATTGCAATTAAGTTCAACTCATTGTTTTGTTAATAATGCTCGGACTCAACAATTCCAGCGCGGCGAAAATGCGCCAATTACTTAATTATTTTATTGGAAACAGTGAAGGTAAGGAAGATAAGGCAGAGAAACAGACCTCGACAAGCGCGATTAAATGAATGACAAAATAATTCGCTGCCGGTTTTGAATCAACTTCAACCAACCAAGAAAGGCTTGAACTGATATTCGCGCAGCATAAAATCGCTTCAGGTCGTTCGCGATCACGTCTCGCCTTCGTGCATTTGTGGCAACATAGGCGCAAAAACTAATATTCCAGGCGAGCGACAAAGATCAAAGCCATGGAAGTGACGCTGGCTGTGGGCGATTGACCCATGCTAAGCAAATGTGCAAATATTGAAGCACGCGATTGAAACATTAATCCCACGATTCGGGTTGCGTTTGTAAAATCTCGAATAAAACGGAGAAAGGAAGTATCACAACAGAAAAAGGCTGAACGCTGTTCGAAGAAACCAGGCTGCAGACCAAGCCAATGTGTTCTTTCGACGACCGACTGTTGAACGGTCTCGTGATCGCAAACCGGAAGGACATGGCGAGCGAGATGAAGATAGAAAGCATTCGATTCATGTGCCGAAAGCATGTATGGTAGCAAAAGTGGAGCAGTTAACTGGCAGCAGTTGTTGAAAAGCAACTACATTAAAAATCGACCTCATTGCAACTCAACGTCTCTTTCTTTTTGAAGAGCGGGTTTTACTGTATCAGCTTGAAAATATCAGCAGTTCGTTTCGGGCCACCTGTCATCCATTGGGCTTCCATCAACCACACGCAAGATCTTCAAACAAAACGAAACCGCAACATCATTCCTTGTACTTCTTGGGTGGCCGCAGCATAATCTGACGTTAGCTTTGACGCGGCGCGAATGAAATCGATCTTATGCTGGAGAGATAGGAGATACACCCGAGGCCAAGGCCTGTCAACAACAACGTCATTACGTCGCTGGACCTGTTTATACGGTCTTGTGAATAACGAAATTTGTGTGTGAAGGTGTTGTGTTGATTGAAAATGAGTGAAAAAACTATTCTATAAACAATGAACAATGTTGTTTGAAATTACTTTTAGTTCTGTTGAGATTTTTTGCAATATGGCTTCATTAGACATTTAAATCAAACAGAACACATTCGTGAAGTACAAATTCAACCAAACAAAGATCACGAGCCTTCGGCGGAACAGCCGCCACCCTCGTCATTATGTCCAAAAGCATGCCCCAGCTTCAGTAAATCAGTCGAGTAAATATGTTGCAGATGCCCCGTCCCGAACCCAAACCATTAAAGGCATTATCTTCCAGATACCAGCTGGAGCTCGGTTCTTATCTCCGAAATATCGCATCCTACTCCACCACGCATGACCCATGACCCCTCTCTTGACCACCAGCCGGAATCGGCTGAGCGAACACCCGACCCCACCATTCATTCTGGGAAGCATGGAAACCAGGAGGCTTTTCCGCTCAATGATCCTGAGGATAGAGCCGAAAATAATCATTTATTTTATTGATTCGCCGTCTTATCGGAAACCGCTGTCTTGCCACAAAACAATTTTGCTGTTGGCCACCGACCGGAGCAAAGTGGTTTCGGTGGCCAAACCATGGCCTCGGTACCATTGTCTGATTAGAAGAAGATGTTCTACTGCTTCTGTACCTATCAAAATTAGGTCTTTGTTTATGGCGATCACAGCTAAATATTAGAACGTCTTCAAGATTCCCAAGCTTCGATTCTGTATAGAAACTATACCAAGCAGAAGATGTAAGGTTCCATGTGCCACAGTGGGATGCCTAAATTAATGTAATCAAACCTTGATTGAATTGACATTTACCAGAAGGAATGCAATACAATTTTCTGAGAGCTGTAACCATTGACGTGTTCGAGTGTTTGCGGTCTACGAGCAGTTAATTACCTTCTGCGAGCAAATCGCAAGGAAGGAAGGTTCGCATGGAGTGTCCGAAACTTCCCCTTTTTTCGGATACCATATACCCAAGAAATTGCACAAAGAAGTACGAAACATGTGATGCCCTCTTCGCCTTGAATGTTTGAATGTTGTACCTTCTATCGTGCAGTTCAGAAATAAGTATTACAGACATTTAAAAGAGTAAATATCGATTGGGAATGATAACATGCCTTTTGTGGCTAAACATACATTAAATCCGTTGTTTTCGACGATTCGATCTGCAATCGTGTTGGTTGGCGGATACTTCATGATCAGCTTTGAAGTGGGACAGAAAGGACGAACACAAACGGTATTTAATCCTTTTAATCGGGATCGCAGAAAACTCATCTGATTCTGTTTCACATTTCACCAATTCTTCGACTTTTCGATTTTCTTCAGCATTTTCTTTTTTTGGCACTTCCGCACGAAGATTAATTATGTGGCTGGCCTCATACGGGATGCCTTTCCTTAACACTTTTCTCAGAAACACTATAATTTCACGGTCACGATTCGATAACGACCGATGCTGGACTACGGTCGCCGAAGGCTCCTCTTTTATGTTGTTACTTCCTTCATACACAAACAATTTTTGGACCAACACTCTAAAGAACAGAAAAAAGATGCACCACCGGAAAGTGGCGGCTTTGCACAAAACGAGGCGCCACTTACCGCCGTAGAAGCGATTACGTTGTTGGCTACTTGCGATTGCTCTTTTGCTGTTTCACTTGCAGATCGTGGTAAACTTCGACACTTGCACCATCTTAGGCCTAAAACAATTATCGTAGAACACACGCGTGTGATAATAACGGTTCTTTCTTTTGTTTGTCTCGTTCGGCCACCAAACACGCGAGGACCAACCGGCAGAAATTTTTCAAGCTCGATCCGCCCGCTTGAACACGCGAAGAGCAACTAAAGTCCGGCGGAAAATCTCTCGCCACAACGCGGCAGTTCTCTCTTCGGGTCGCTCTCGTCACGTCGCTTCGGCTGCAGGTTCGTGCGATGTTTTTCGGCTAAGTGAGACGATGAGTTGCGTGAGTGAGAAGTCACGATGGCGTTGCGTGGACGAAAAGGTTTGTTTACAAACGATGAACACCGAAACCAATGAACTTGCAAGAGATTCATTTCGAGGATAGATTGGTGAGTATTTTCGATTGAAAATCTGGTCTGGTTAAACTAGATGTTGGAGATTTATCTCCAGTTAGAATGACACACGCAGTAAAGTGCAAACAGCTTAATCGTGGGTGGATTGAGGATATACGAAGAAATAAACGGTGAACACAGACAGCGCTTCCAACGCATCAAAATGCATCCGATATGCATGTGTAAACAGACTTTGCACGCACTTTGAGTCAGTTCCGGATGAGGAGAAAACAGCATCCAAAGAGCAATGCAAAAATGTAAATTAGGATGCTAAACCTAACCGAGAATCTCCGGCGAGTTCAGCATAAGATGGCGACAAAGTGCCGCATATTTTTAGCACCGTATCGTCGCACTAACTGCGTGTCGGCGTTTAAGGTTCATTAACATTCTTCCAACCCGCAAAGATGGTAGTATAAGATGGCCGGGAACCATACGTGCGGCTAAATAATAATGAAAAGAAATGGCCACTTTTTGCCAACATATTTATTTATTTGTTTATATAAGTCAACGGGCAGCTTAGCCTAATTGACAAAAAAGACTTAACCTATCACTTAAACTAGCACTAACCAAACTGGCGAAACGCAACGACGAAGCTGGTAACCGATATTTGTGCAAGACACCGGAGACAATAACGAGGACGAAACATTTACCAAGAAGACATGAAAGCAAACACATCACGACACTGATCGAGGGACATATTAACATCGAGAAGCGACGAGTAGTTGTTGTAAGTACGACACAGAGAAAGCAATGGATCATTATGCCCCGATAGGGAAGACCGCGCGTCAACTCTAAGTTCCAGGTTGGGTCGTCGTCTCAAGCATCGGAAAGAGACAGACAAATTTATACGAGACAGGAGTGTTGGCGAGTCAATACGAAAAGTCAAAATCTTAAAAGCAAACAGAGCCTGTGCTGACCGTCTCCTATGCTCGAGTGAACGTAGCCCGAGTAGAAGGCAGCGCGTTTTGTATGGTGGAAGTCGATCCGCAGCATACCAACCAAGTCTACGGACAGCGATCCTCGTAAACTTGCGTTGTATGGCTTCAATACGATCAATCCAGCACCGAAAGTGCGGATGCCAAACAACACAAGCATACTCAAGGATCGACCGAACGAGACAACAATACAAAGCTTTAAGACACATAACGTCACGGAACTCAGAAGACATACGAATAATAAAACCAAGCATTCTGTACGCACGCTTGATGATGTCCTCAAAGTGCAAGTTAAGCCTCAGCTTCGCGTCCAGTGTTACACCTAAATCACGGATAACATCTACACGCGGAACAACAGACGAGCCAATGCGATACATAAACATGACAGGGGACTTTTTCCTAGAGAAAGTGAGAACATTGCACTTATCGACATTCAATGACATTTTATTGCAATCACACCAATGAACAAAACGTTCAAGTAATGATTGCAAATAAACACAATCAGACGGGATACAGACAGGTAGAAACAATTTCAGGTCGTCAGCAAACATTAAGTAGCACTCAGAAGGAAGCCGAAGAGTCAGGTCATTGACGAACAGTAAAAACAATAGCGGACCCAAATTGCTTCCTTGGGGAACGCCAGAGACGTTGGTGAAAACAGAGGACAAGGTCTGACTAACCCTAACACGAATGACACGATTACACAGGTAAGACACAATCCATCTCACGAGCAAGGGACAGACACCTAGTTTAGCCAATTTGGCGGATAGTAACCGATGCGAAACTCTGTCAAAAGCTGCCTTGAAATCCGTATAAATTGTGTCAACCTGCAGACCTTTGTCAAAGCTAGAGTAGCAACCATTCAAGAAGGTGAGAAGGTTTGTCGAGGTAGATCTGCGCGGGACAAAGCCATGCTGCTGGTCAGAGATGTAAGGCTTAGAGCAGAACTGCAGGTGCCTTGTAACAACTATTTCAAAGAGCTTACTGCAAGCGTTAAGAATCGAAATGCCACGATAGTTTTCAATACATTCCTTACTGCCCTTCTTGTGGATGGGAAGCATCCAAGATTCCTTCCACAAGGACGGAAATCGAGCAGAGGACAAGGACCCTGAGAACAGAATCCTCAGTGGAACAGCTAGCGCTGAACCACACTCCTTGAGAACGGCAGAAGGAATGTTGTCCGGGCCCGGGATATAAGATAGTTTTAACTGGTCAATAGCTTCGAGTATAACAGACTTTGAGATAGTTGGTAAAGGCACGTCAATAAGATCGGCCGGTACAAATGACAGGGCTTCGAACATTTCAGAGTCAGAAACAACGGAGTTGTCAAAATTGCACGAAAACGTAGACGCAAAGGCTTCACACTTATCACGTGCAGACGTAAAAAAACGATTACCACAACACATAGACACTGGGAGACGGTTACACTTACGCTTAGTGTTCACGAAGCTCCAGAAGGACCTAGGGTTGACAATCAACGAAGCCTGAACTCTCCTAACGTACTTATAATAAAGACGCCTGTTTAAGTTTTTATAAAGCGAACTAGCACGAAGAAAACAGTTCCTATTATAACAAGAGCGGTTGCGCTGGAACCGTTTTAATTGACGACATTTAAGCTTGCGTAATCGCCTTAATAATCCATTTGACCACCGCGGTCCACAACGCGGACGCAACATCGGCACTGAGTCACTAAACAAACTGCAGAGTTTATCGCTAAATAGCTTCACGTTACTATCGATGTCATCAGCACACAGAAAACATTTCCAATCGACAGCCGAGATGCAGGATGATAGTTGTGCAAAGTCGGCACGACGAAAATCAAAGCGAGACTGCCATGGCTCAGACTCAGCACTTGCAGTTGCTCGCTGTACTGCGGGAAGATCGATGCTTATTTCCAGTGCGGGGTGATATGTATCAACAGGCGTGAGAGCCTCAGCAGCTTCGTACACGTTGATGCCAGGGGCTAACTCAGCATCAGCAAAAACCAGATCCAAGTTACGCCCCAGGACATTAGTAATAGTATTCCGCATATCTCGAAGGGGTAATGATAATGTTTGAAAGTTGAATTGAATTTATCGTAGAAAAATTTACGCTAAATGTATCTTTTTTTAAACCCACATCAGTGAGACGTTTGTTTAACGTCTCCATTCGTCGCCTCACTTTAATGCAGCTGAGAAGCATGAACTTTACTCTCCGGACATTGACCGTTGAAAACTTAATTTAATGGCAATATGCAAATATGATTTAAACGATGATGGACATGCAAATTGGCATCCTCTCAAATGCAATTTTAGCTCCTACATCGGTAACGTTGTCAGTACCTCCGATTGATACTCATTCCTGTGCGTTCCAAGCAACAGTTTTGATATTGTCGATTGCAGACTGATTGCAACGATGTTCTGCTTGAATCAATTAATGTCTCAATACGAACGTGTCTTTCGTTAAACGAGAACTGGCTACAGCAATGGTTGCAGAACAACGCTTGATGAAGTCTTCGTCCGCGTGACCAAACTGTCGGACAAGGCAAAAGTGTTCTTTTCGATCTGCCAATCATTGTGCGAGGAAAGAATGCACCAGAAACAGGTTACTACTTTGCGACTATGTTAAGAAGGTAAACGCAAAGATAATGAAACAATTTGTTGCTTTATTGATATGTGTGTACATGATGGGATCGGGAAACAGGATCTGTATTTATGTTTAGAAATGAAGGATAATTATATAGTGATTTAATGTCACTCTATCCATTTAACAGAGAGGGTCACTGAATATACAAACGATTAGCAGTTCCGGTTGAACCAACATTCATGAACTTAACAAGATTAGCATTATGCCAAAATTCCAATCACTTGTCTAATCAAGAGAACTGGCATAATATTCCCGATAGAATACGTTTGCTTTTCCTGTTGAAGGGGAAGGATCTTCCAAACAAGACTAAATTCGGAAGCGCTTTGATATTGGCTGCAAATTTCCATTGGAAACAATTCTCGGTGATTTGGCAAGAGTGAAACATTCTACAGAGAATTGTCGGAATGAGATGAAAATTAACTAGTCACTGGAAGTATATAATATTCCCGATAAGCTCCAGGCAGAGTTACAGAAACTCAGTGTCAGTTAAGGTGTCCAAATATTGTGTTACCATTCCATATCAAATACCATTGCTGGTGTTCCCTGCCTTTATTTTGCCCTTTGTTCCCTTATATGAACACCACTTTCTCGCGTCTTTCCACATATAAACTGTGATTTCAATTATCTGTTGGCAAAGGTTCGAGTCTCCCGCTGTGAACCCAATTTACGGCTCGTGGCATGACGAAGGATTGTGAAACAGATCAAGGAATGAGCGAACGTTAGCAATCTTAGCGTTTATCTCCATTATTGACCCGTTGCGATTCATTCATGTTGAAAACAGCTTGAATAAAACAACAAATTTTGAGACAAAAAATGTGGAATTTTCAACATTTAGTTTTTCTTAGATTTTTGAATAAATGGCCAAACAATGAGGTTTTAAATAAAGGCATAATGGTAAGCAGCAGACGATGTCATGGCGAATGGAAGCGGAGAAACTTATTTTCAAAATTTGACAAGAGATTATGTGTTTCAGTTGATTATGTTTCATTTGTGAAATAATAAATTTGAATGAAAAAACAATTTGTTAATTTAGTTAAATAATGTTTCTTTTAAACTGTGTAGAATTTCATATTCTTGACATGTACAAAACTCTTTGAATGTGTTTTCTGACGATGCTCTTTGATGTGAAGTTGCGCAGGGGTTTCGTTGCATAAAAATTGCACAATGTCGCCAAAGAAGATGTGGAACGGAAACGCCTGAATTTCGTCTGAAATTTGCGTATGCGATTCAATTGGTCCAGTGGCATAATTGCCAGCAGCGCTCATAAATAAGGCTCATTATAAGTGTATGCTTGAAACTGTACAATGTCTTAACCGAGAATCACAGAGGCAGGTTCATTGAGTGCACGCAAAGAGACAAAACGGAGATATGTCCAAAATTGCTTCCATCAGAATAAGAGATCAAGCGATGATGGCAACCTTCGAAGGGATTCTGCGGAGCAAAATGATGAAGTTTGCATTTTTATGACATAAATCAAGGACAGAAAAAGAGCTTCATTTGTACCGTGGACAGGAGCAAGTCGACGGGAGATGAAAATTATGCCATTCATCAAAATAATAATTAGTTGCAGTCCGTGGAACATGCGAGGATATGATTAGCGAATGAAATACGATACAACTGATAGCAAAGAAAAGAGTATCGTTCAATTTTGCAAAAAGTGACACTCGACATTATTGGTTAACTTTTCACGAAACCAAAACGTACATGATGTCTTGCTGTTTTGAATTTACATACAGCAAGTCATGGTAGAAACATGGTCATGAATTCAACTTCAAAATAGCACCAACAAAGTCTAAATGAATTGGTTTTTGCTAAATTTCGTTGGTTTATTAACTTTAGATTAACGGCTTGGGTAGTACTTATGAAAAAAAATCGTTAAAAACAATAACAAAACAATAACTTAATAACGTCATCTTATTCAACCTCAAATCAATTATGCAATTCAAGCAATATTTCATCTTGTACTCAATCACTAGAAAGGAATTTTTTTTTTCAATCTTAGATAAACGTACCGGACCGTATTTATAGAAGAGCATATTGTTCTTTTCACTTTTAACAATATTCAGTATAGTTTATATATTGATAGCATATAGTTGAGAGCATAACAATGCAAGTATGTTACAAATATCTCAAACTGCTCATTTATGATGTGCCATTGCATTTTTGCTTATGTCTCATTTACTCTGCGTGCGCTAGATGCAACATAAATGGTTTGAGTAAAAAGATGTAGTGATCCATCGAAACAATACCGCTTTGATGGTGCTTCATCACAACCACATTCAAACATGCAATCACTCAACACCCTCAACCGGAAGCCTCATCATCAAGTCACCCCAGGGGAGAACTCTAATTCCAACGCTCTTTGCTGATCGCGAGTCTCGCCCCCTGGATTGTGACCAAAAATATGCTATATTCTTACCAAGACTCTTACTATGGCCTCTTCAGGTACAAAATGCCATCTGTGATCATAAAGGTACGTGCAAAATGGTCCACTCCAAACAGCCACGGTGGCACTGTTTTAGGCAAATTTTTATTCAAGTAACCGGGACTCACGGGAAACGTATCCTTCGAAAAGATATTCTTACATCTTGTCGTATGCGTCCTGAGCTCCAAAATATAGCTGTCAAAACCATATGTCATTGTCAACAAATCCGAAACGAAGGCGCAAATTCGCTATAATTTCATACAGACGAACCGGAATAGTTTCACACCCATAGCGAAATTCATCGGTAATCAATTCAGCAAACGAGAAAGAGAATGTTTCTATTAATCACAATACACACAATTCTAACAACTTTTTTTTAAATAGGCAAAAATTAAAGCAAAAACGAAAGTTCGATTTTTGAATCTCTCAGGCATTACCACGTTACAAGAATTATGGTGCTTTTCTATCTTAAAGGTTCTACCAATAGTAATGAAATGTATAAACGATCATCATCAGATGATTTGCCACATTTATTAATACATTTTACACAATTATTTACACTGCAATGACGCAGCCTGCATGATTTGTAGTGCCGTTTGTCACCGACAATTATTTCTTTGAAAGCATAATTCTTACGTCCCCTCGCTGGGTTTTCTTATGTGCATATGTTCCCAAAGCCAACAACAAAAGTACCAAAAGTCGTCGAGCCATTGGATGCCGAAGAATTTTAATTAAAACTGTATTAGATATTTTTCGCTCGTTTCGTCTTTGTGTGACCGATATGACAGTGACTAAATGGGACCTAGCCAGTAGTCACCATAGCGTCGTGGGCATGGTAAACAGCGGTTCGACACGGTTGACAAAAACTCAAACATTTCTCCATGCATTTATCGTGACGCCAGGCAGATGATGCAAACCACCCAGTTTGCAAACCACCCGGGTTTTGCGAAAGTGTTCAAAAAGGAATGCCTTTTTCAGTCTGTTTCTGACGCGCTCAAGCATAGCAAATACCTCAAGGTTTGAGGTAAAAAGTGCTCCGTTGCATCAACCAACTGCATTTTCCGAATAATTTCGGTTTAGAATCCTTTATGTATTGGCCGAAGCTGGTATTAGTATTGCTACTCAAACTAGTAAATAATCATTTTAAATAAAGTTGGTGAAGAAAGTTCGAGGCAGTCTATAATAGATTAATAACAAACACTCTGACTATTTTCATTCCTTCTTTATTCTATTTTGCTTCAAACCTATAAACTTAGAATAAAAACGAGAGATTCAAATTTGCGCCTTTCTGTTGTGCATAATCTTCGTTAAAAAAGCAAAACATTAGTAATTAGAAACAACAATGAAAGGGTGAATCAGAACTAGGGCAAACATTTCCTAACTATAACTACTATAGATAAGTAATGATATTAAATGAGCATTTTTGTAGTAATTACAGTATCTCGATGACATATTTTATTGATATAACGTTGCCGTTTGATGAACAATATTTCAACATTTTCTATTAACATTTGTGAAAGCTGTCGACTTGTACAATTAATATAAACAGTGAATTGTATTGAAGACCTCTGTATATGGTATTCCTTGAATTACTTCATTTTGCTCTGCTTAACAACGGACAACGGATCCCTTTTTACCTCCGGATCACTTTAGCCTACAACAACAACTCCGTTTCTAATGTTTTCTGTGTTTGTCATAGCTTTCCGTTCCGTTTGTGGTTTGTGGTTTTAACGGCAGCCAACTATCAGGCAGGACAGGTCTATCCTAATGCCGGCCGTAGCATTGCTCTCTATAAGTTACTGTCGTTTCTGCGTCAAACTTGAATGCGTTGGAGAACTAAGCGACATCCGGGTGAAAGTGTTCTGCAGGAGTCTCCAAGGGATGGAGTTTCCGGTTGCCGTGTTTGACGCTGGTGGCTGGAATCAACAATGCACTGTGTTTATGCGCACCTTTTCCAATTCTAGGTGTAGAATGTGTTTGCCCGCTTCAGCACAATTATCTAAGTGTGACGAAAAGTACAGTTCTAAATCTCTTTCAGCTGATCTCTACGTAGTAGAGTAGTAGGACGGTTTTTATGTGATTTTGTGTTGAAATACTGCTTTCCATGTTCCATGTGTGTTGAACTATTGCTCTATGTGCAAAAAAGACAAAAGTGTATAGACGGAAAATTACAAAGTTAGTTCACTTATTTTACAAAAACATTTGTATCGAAAACGAAGTAGTTTGCAAACATAATGAATATGATATGATGTCATAGAAATATGATTTCAAATAGTCGCCTATGCTTCGAAACTTAGCTGAGCGTCGGCAATCTACATAAAGCTGGGCAGTGTATCGTTAAAACGCTTCAACTTATACGAAATACTTAATACAAAACAGGAAAACTTATGTTTGTTGGACTAACTAAAAGTCCTCCGGGAAACGGTATGGAACATGGAAAACTAAGAATACAATTGAAAGTAGCACATTGTTAGATATGCATGAATTTTGAATCACTTTCTTAAGAGCAACAATTCGAAACGTTTCATCGACATAATGCCCGGAACCGGAACAAGTGGCAAAACATGGTGCCAGCATCTCTACCTAATTCTCAGATGCGCTTTGTTATTGTTTCATATCTAAGATTCGTATAATACACATACATCACCTGTTTATTGTTATGCAGACATGCATAGCGTAGTGTTTCCGCTATTGTTTGCTTTGTGCATGTCGCATGTGCAAAGTGCCAACAGCATAAATGAAGGATATGAAGCTTATGTGTACATTTCAATAGCAGTCAGGATGTCTTATCCAGGTCGTGTTTTAACAAAAGTTACTTCCCTTTGTCTAAGCTTCACGCCAGTTATAAAACATGACTTAATATTTTTCGATGTTTGATGGAAAGGTTGATTCTTATTTTTTTTTTAATCTACTAGAGTAGCTGGATGCTTGCACCTGGTCTACGAGTACCAGTAATAAAAAATAGTTTTCATCGTCTTTAATCATTCTAACTAGTACCTCCGGCATCAATATCGCAAATTTCAAAGGAATTTAGTCATCTAATGTTTGATTTCCACGAGTCTTATTCTTGATCGGTGGGTTTGATCATAATAATCTTAGTTGGTAATGCAAGATTACTTTTTTTCACTGTTTTTGTAAGTACTGTATAGCAGAGTTGAAACTGTTTGATGTTTGGTCTACTTATGGCGAATATACCAGTGTTATTGCTTAGAAGGTCCAAAGCGGCACGTTAAAACCATTCTCATCGGCTTCAAAGACAGAATCAACGATAGTGCGTATTCATGTGCAAAATAACAACTGAACGGTTGAACTGTAGTTAGCTTTCAAGGCATCTTCATTAAGTCACTTTCAGCATGCGAAGAGAACTAATGAAGTGAACGCAATAGTGAGGTGCTTAAAACCATCTACACATACTCTACGGTCTATTAGAAAGTGGTAACGCTGTACATCGTTCGCAGCACTACTTTTGCTGCATTTGTTTCATCAACTGCATTAAGAGATACAGCTCCATCGGCCAGTGTGTACTCCAGTACTCCAGCCGGTGTGTAGCAGGTCTGATATGATGGCGGCTTACGGGTTTATCCACGATGATCATCGAAGCGGAACATGATTAATTTTGTCTTACAGGCGGTGGTCCTTGCTGGGTAATTTTTGGTTGCAATAAGTGGTACAGAAGCACGGCTCGGATGGCATTCGAAAGGATAGGTTGAGTTAGGAAGTAGATGAGACAATTTAATAGATTTGAAATTCGGTAACTGTGATCAACCCTAATACATTTCGAACACAATACTTTAAGCAATTGAATGCAATACTTTAAGTTAATGCTTATTACGGATTACGTCCATTAGTGAATCCTTTCCGAAAGCTTGACTAAGAATTAGGTCAAATTTCTTTATTCTATTCTATTAATGAAACAGGGCACGATATCAACTTACGTACGGGTAGCAAGACTAGCGAAGCCCAACAAATACACAAGATGTACATGTTTG
The DNA here is from genome assembly GCF_943734635.1 of Anopheles cruzii. Taxonomy (NCBI): domain Eukaryota; kingdom Metazoa; phylum Arthropoda; class Insecta; order Diptera; family Culicidae; genus Anopheles; species Anopheles cruzii. Next base: position 58,440,674 of record NC_069145.1, read on the forward strand.
CACAGTTTGCACGATAGAATAATTATATTTTCATCATGAGTCTCACTCACTCCTTGAACAACTCTAAATCTAATTGAAAGCAACCCAACCCAATTTGGGCCAACCCAAAAACAATATCGAGCTGTGTTTTAATTGTTATCATAGCTGAACGAAGCACAGCTGTAGAACCCTTAGCTATTAAGGAATGGTGCAGTACACAGAGAGAAACTGGAAGTCTCCGGTTTCATATCATTAAGAGGGTAGCCTCTGTGGTCCCCTATTGGAGTACGACAGCCAGAACAAAATGCGGGTTAAATGAAGCCATTTCAGCTTGATCCAAACCACCGTATTGAGTTATTTCGTATAATAAACATTATGAGTTAATCAACGAAACGAGCACATACCAACTCCTTGTAGGCTAGCAATTGAAGTTGGTGGTAGAAATAATGATCTTATTATCATCCGAAATAAAATCTGATCGTCTCTGCTTTATTTTACTTTCAGCCTTTGGCAGTTTACCCATAAATGTTGTTAAATTCCTTAAGGTTGCTTACGATTGCTATGAATGGAAAACATTTTAATTCTTGCGTGTGTGAATTTTACTCATTAATTCACATTATTCAATTATCCCAAAGACGTAGTCTCTTTTTCGGCATGTCGATGGAGCACCACTATTCCGCTAACGCGGTTTATTTTATCACACAATGGCTCTCCTCGTCTACTCTCCTTGCAGCCACCCAAATTGTGGAAAGTGGACAGATGTGGCATCGTGGCAGTCTTGGTGGCGCATGTGTAGGTGGAGAACTTTACATATCTGCCGTTCTGTTGGAGGTGCATTTGGTGTGTTTGGTGCTCGCACATACGTGTTTCGCATATTTGAGTTTGCAGCACTGGGATCAACCCGCATCTGTATCTGCCCATCGTACTGGTAATCCACTGGCGTCTATGTTTCGGTGTTTGTTACAATGAAACTTTTTTTAAAAATCTAGTAATGCTTCGTATGTTTTTTTGAATGTTTTGTAACATTCAGCATGCTGATGCAAGAATATTGAGGCTCATTTATTTTATCGTCCATAAAATTGTCAATGTCAACGCCATCATAATGACCAAACATGTGCTTACGGCCCTGACGTGACGTTCTTTTCCCCTTTTATTTAATTCTTTCACAATCCACCAACAATCGACGGATCTCACTTACAAAATCAAATATTTACTTAGGAGCCCTCATATTATTATTTCTTTCATCTTATTCTAATCGACACCACTATTATCTATAGTTGATTTAAGCCAAAACATCGAAATATTCTAAGTTGGTTTGTTTGAATAAGATCAAAGGATTGAATAAAAGTGCCGTGGAATTCTTGTGGAATTTTAGAGAGAACAAAATTTATTACCAGTCCAACGAGATATACTTTTTCGATTGTCTTTAGATTTTGACACTCAAAGTCTCAGTTAGATCAATATTCATAAGACAGTGATAACAACCTTCATCGTAGTTTAACAATTTACCCATTTCTACACAACTCCCATTATCTGCCGCTCTTTCGATGCATTGAATGTGGAAATGGCATTCCTCACTGATGCTGCAATCGATGCGAAGAGCTGCGTCGGCAATGGCGATTACAGCGGTAATCCTATTATCCTAGTACATCTAGATTTGCATACCAATAAGACTTAAGAACGGAAAACCCTGTGCCTGATACATGGAAACCTGTTTAAGTCTTCCGTCACGATTTGCATGTTGCTGAACTAAGCCTTGCAAACGCTTAATTTCGCACGCGAACAAATAGTGCGCATTTTGTTAGCATCACATGTCAAACAACAGAAAACCCAAAACTGCCCCTTAAGCAGTGAATCGAGAGTAAGATATAAACCTGTCTCTCATGCCATCCTGGCGAGTTGTTGACTGGGATATTTAGACAGGTGGAATCTATATTTTCAATTAAAATGCATGTGATACAAATACATTTCAAGTGTCAGTAGATCTTATGTAAGACACACAGGCAAAGAGAGTCAGAGGAACAGCTCCGTTCAATTGGTAGGATTACTTGGTGCATCACTCACCGGGTAATCGCATAATGTTTGCGGTAAACATTCAGTTACTTCTGTTTGTACACAGCTGCAGCATTTCCGATTGGATAACACATTTTTAGTAACACCATTAGACAATTTCGATAGGTGCAAATATCTATGATGGTAACCATTAAAATATTGATGAAAAACGTGATCAAAATTTGGAAAACAAATCTAAAATTAGATGACCAAGGTTAGTTAAGTAGATTCAATGTAATGTAATTAAGATGTATCAATTTCTTTCAATGCAGGCAAAGATCACTCGGTGGTTGTAGCCGTGTATGTACGAGGTGTGTTCAAAAAGTAATGATAATTTTGTTTTTATGCGGGCTACATAAGTCCGATTTTCGATTTTTTTGTGGCGATAAGTTACTACACACAGTGATTTATGGTGAACAGTTCGGCCATTTTGAGTAATCGGTCAATTTTTGACAGCTGTTTAGCTTGGACAAGATTTGACTCATCTTCGAATTTTGTCTCTTCCAAAAAATGGATGGCAAAGAATCTTTATAAAATTTTGTGTGAAAAACGAAAATATGTATGTATGTATGTAATTTTTTTCAATATATTTAACTTTACATTTTTTGCAATGCCTGACTTAATGGTCGTTCAACAGCATCACAATTTCTTGTAAAACGTAATACGTTATGTTTCTTGTATACGTCGAAACAATCTATTTTCCACAATACATCGACTAGCAGACTAACAGGCTTGAGCTAAAATACTTGAAGCAATCTTAGAACACAATCAATTATATGTCAAATAGGACCAAAATGATTCCGTTACGTTTCTACGTTTCTAACGTTTCTATGCGCTCATCATGCACGAACTTACATGTTAAATTTTGCGTTACGTTATGTTTCGTGTTATATTCTTACCTCCATTAATCTAATGACCAGTAAAAAAAATCCGGTAGTCATAACGAGCAGAACGTTTACTAGTTCGTGCAACAATTTGAATTGTTTACTGATACAACATGAAAAGGAGATTTCACTCAGTCATGAGTCATGAGGCGACCTTTTATAAGTTTGTTTCTGTTGTTGTTAGATTATTTTAACCAATTGGGCTTTCATTGCTATTTTAAAGAAGTCGAAATCTGCATGTTGAATTTGAACATCAAATTGAATTTTTATGGAAATGAAGTTCAAGCTTGTATAACTCTACACCGGAAGATCACGCACAGCATACATTTGATCAATATTTCACTATGCTATGCTCTTCGAAATGGTGCTGGTGATCATTATAAAAAGAAGACAATTTTTTAAAAAAAGTTTGAACTGTTTTTGAGTATGAGTGATGAGCGACGATTGAAGTAATTGAAAATAGCGTTTGAGTCATGATGTCGATTAATTTAATTACAGTGTATGTCATACCCTTACCATGCATCCCATGTTTTATTGAAGCAACAATGTCTCTTGAATTTTACCAAGCTGCAGTTCAAAGGCAATGCGTGATTGATAATTATCTCCACTCAACGGCTTTGATGGGAGCTAATAACAAGCTAGAGCTGCAAATGTAGGCTTGAAGTTATTGAAGCGAAGCCGAATTGGTAATTGAAAGACAGCTTCGGACATTTATGTAACAACAAAAGGGACACAAACTACCGTAAAATATATCGAAGATTCCTTTTCAATAGTTCATTCTTCAAACCTGCAAAACTCCAAAACACTTAGCAAAGGTGCAACAGTGCGCAAGAGAAAATACATGGAACAGACTTAAAAGTCAATTTGACAATTTCTACAATTCGTGATACATATTAAATAGCTTTGAATTGAATATAATTATATTTATAATAATTTTCGCAGTTTTTTAAATTGAGTTAAGTTGGCAATGGCATTTAAATGCCAATTTGGTGTTTTACATTTAGCTTTGATAGAGCATATTTTTAAAATTCCCGTAATTACCAGGAACGAATGAATGTTACGAATTTTTCCTCCATTGCCTGGAGCTTCAAAAGATTTATGAGCTTCGCCGTCCTGGATTCTAACGTTGAAACTAACTCACACGGTTTAATCTTTCTTTTCCAATTCCTGTATTTCGCAGAATTTTAAGAAAATTAAATGACATGGCGCCTCTCCGGCAAATATTCAAACATTCCCATCAAACGGATCACGTTCCTATACTAAAAACTGTAGGAATGTCATCCGAAAGCTGCTCGATTCACGATGTTGGCGAGAAAGCGGAGTTTTCGGCGTCTATCTGATAGGGTTGTTATATGCTACATACGCTCAAATAGATTTAGTCGCAGATGGTGCCGAAAGTTATAGCATGTTACTGATTTTATTCAAATTACTCGATACGGACGAAAACTCCGACACCCTTCACGTTGGCCGACAGATGTTTAAAACATGTCAATTTAATTCATTGTTCGAGTAGAAACAGTAGTCTACTGTATGAAAGTGGATAAAATTTTCTGGGTATAGTAATAAAATTATCTAGACAAACGAGCTAAATTTTGCATGACTTTAAATGCGAATTAGCTGCAATTTTTGTAAAGTTTTTCATGATATTGCTTGATGATTGGTTTGACTACTAGCAGTAATCGCACAGCGTTCTTTGACTATACTTGTAGGTAGGTAGGTCGTCTAACAGTGATATGAAATTGTTTGGACCTTGTTGACCATGAAAGCGCTAGGTATTCAGTTGTTCCGTTGTTTAACATCACCATGCTCATGCTTGGAAAACGTTCAGCTTCACAACTGCATGTCTTTTGGACGAAGCACGGCGACACTTGCATAGTTGTAAACATTCATAATTTTCACTGACGATCAGGTCCATGTATCTCTCCGAGTAGTTAAAGTTGCGTTAAAGGCAGAATGTCCCCAACCAAACCTCATGCGTCAACGCTGGTGAAGCAATTATGTGCACGCTTACCACGCATGGCTTGTGCTGCGCACGTGTCGGTTCGATGTCACGTCACTCGGGCGGCTCTCGTTTGAGTGGGGCATCGTTTCGTTTGATTTACGGTGGGTATCGTTACGATCCATCTCTTAAGGACCGTTGTTGCTGGCTGCTATCTTGCATTTCACGATACAACGTAAAACTTCCAGGTTCCAGGTTCAGTTGCGTTCCAGAGAGAAATTCAGAAATTACAAACAATCCGTAGTGTGGGCTTACCTGCTGATAGAAAAACAACATGTTGAAAAACATGTTTGAAATATGGAGCAGTCAAACAATGTTATTACTAAATCTAAAAATATAAACATAGTGTTAAAATTAAAGTATAATATTTTTGGTTTTGGATTATTGATAAGAACAAGGAATTGAAGATCCTAGGTTCCCTAGAGTTCCTAGAAAATTTCCAGCAACCGTGAAAAGAGAGACAGTAAAGTGTGTAAAATACGTCTCATACAATCTTCGAGTTGTAAATGTATGTGTGTCTTCGATCTACCGTGTGTTTCCCCTTTGACACGACCCGATCTGCCCTTTGACTTTTGTCTGCTCATAGATGGATAGAATGGATGTGTCATAATTTATGAAACGAATGACGAAGGATAAGATTTTACCAAAAAAAAAGCACATATTATGTCTTTATATTGGCAAATATTCCTATATTAATTGCAGATGTCTACCAAGTACAGCCGAGAAAACAAGAAATCATTCAACAGCAGTTGGAAACAGAAAAAATATGTTCAGAAGGATTTCTAAAATACCATCTGGTGGCCACCTTAAGCAACATCCTTAATAGGAGAGAAATGTTTGAATTCATCTGTAGGGTTATGCTCTGTGTCGAAATAGTTAAATTAAATATCGTCGGGAAAACATTTGTGAACAGCAAAGGATATTGCGTAACTGTAAAGTGGAACGAAATAGAAAATGTTTGCCTTTGAACGTGGTAGTTATCATCATATCGCACCTAACCTTATTAAATACTTCTTGTTTGGCATTTAGACAAGAGTTTCGCGTCGTTATACGTCGGGCACAGTTCATCAAGCTGCTGTAATCTGAGGCAGTCCCAAAACTATTGCACTTTTCCGGAGCTACAAGTACGTTTTACTTTAATTAACAATCCGTTTTTCAACTCTCTCCCCACTAGAAGTGTCTCGAAGGGAAACGATAAACCCACGGCAAGGGATTCAATTTAGCAGAGCACGATAATGAGATTTGCTAATTACGTTATTTGACTCGGGGTTTCAGTGCAGCGTTCGTGTGGATTTGATGCAGCTTCAATTCGATTCTGATTTTAGTTCGGTAAATACGTTAAGGTGATCTTTAAACTGATAGAAAGAATTCAGCATCTTTTAATCTTTATGCTCAAAAGCATTTTAACAATTTCTTCTTTAAGCATCATTTCAATTTTTTATGTTTTGGGAGACTATAAAAGATGCCGTAAAATATAAAATGTTTTACAAATAATCGCTTATCTGTTCGATTTAAGTTATTTAAGTTTACGTTTCTCTTGCTTGTTAATTTTTTTCCAAAATACTTCCCAAAATATAATGATACAATTGAAGAACGCTACCAAAATTTCCTCAACACATGCCAGAGCATGCCTGGATGTTATATCGCGTTTTGAAAGTTTAATTAAAGTTTAAAGTATTCATAAGATTTTCATACCAAACACCAACTTTAATCGAAAACTCCATCGACTCCATCAATCTAACCAAATACAGGGTGCGATTGAAAAGTAATGAGCCTTTTTTTTTTTAAGCAGTTTTATTAAACCTTTTGGCTTACACAACTAATATTCTTCAAAATAGGACCCTTGAGCGTCAATACACCGCTGGTAGCGGTCCTTCCACTGCAGGAAACATTTTTTAAACTCATCCGCCGGAGTCGCGTTCAATTCGGCTGTCATAGCTTTTTGGATCGCCTCGATGGAGTCGAAACGCCTTCCCTTCAGCTTCCTTTTCCTGGGGGGACAGGTCTGGGCTATAGGGAGGGTGGGGGAGCACCGGAACCCCCATCTTAGCCAGTGCAGAGGTGCAGAGGAAGGCGGTGTGCGCCGGCGCATTGTCGTGATGAAGGGTCCAATTGTTGACGAGGTCGGGCCGAACCCGGGCGACGCGGTTTTTCAGCCGAAGGAGCACTTCTTTGTAAAATGCCGCGTTTACAGTGCTTCCTTGAGGTATAAACTCCTTGTGGACGATGCCTCGAGAGTCAAAAAAGATGATCAGCATGGTTTTCACCTTGGATTTCGACATGCGCGCCTTCCAGATCGCTGTTCGTCTTCGACGTCCTCCCGGCCTTCCTTGAACAACTTGTGCCACCGTTTTACCTGGGCACTGGACAGAGATTGGTCCCCGTAAGCCTCCTTGAGTAGCCCAATGGTTTCGGTACTCGTTTTGTTCAGCTTTACGCAAAATTTGATCGAGTAACGTTGATCCAACGATCGCTGCATTTTCGCCACTGCAAAATCCTAACACACTTTTAAAACAGCTTTCACGCGCGGAGCGATGTTGACTGCACCGCTGTTGCCAGTGAACTGAAACCGGTTTCCCGTGGAAGGGGAAGGTTCAACCTACATTTTCCCCCACCAGCCGATTCGGTTGGTCGCTTGCCGGACGCTCCGCGCGGGAAGGCTCATTACTTTTCAATCGCACCCTGTACATCGGCCATTGTAAAACAGCATAGCAAAACGGTAAGTCAAATAATTTGCATTCGTAGCGTTAGAATTTGCCAACCTGTCTAAATCTGTTTAATTTAAACAATCCCTCCAGCTATGTTGTTTTGTTTATCTTGGCGATTAAATGGTTCAATGGAAAGGGACTCCAAAGATTACCAGGTCAAGGTTTAATTAGCGAAGAAAAACAACCTTTGTTTTGGATTGACTAATTGGTCGGAAACTAGTTGGCCTGGTTTTGGCAGAGTTTTTCAGCACCGACGAACAAATTAACCATGGAAAAAATGGATTTTTTTTATATACACAAACGTAACAAACAATTCGGTAATGTGACGTTTTCATACAGCAATAAATAGCGATTATGCTCAGCAAAGGGCGTGAAAAGTAACATTTTACTATGCAAGTGTTCTGCCAATTTCTTTTCAACGCTGACAATGTTAGTCGTATGTTGTAGTTAACAAGCTTCGGACCAGTTTGGGTAACAAGACCCAGACGAAGGCTGTTTCGAAATCAATTTGCTTCCCAAGTCTTGCCCGGAGCTACTGTCAATTATTCGCACTTCAAATCAATACTCTGACGCTCGTTGACGTGTAGCAATCCGTTGGGTGGTCGTCGGAACCGCCTCCAATGGTAGGCCCTGGAGCCTGTAACAACGCGCGAGTAATCATACGGTAGACGACAAGGTAAGGTATCTTGTTGAGTAGCGAGCCTCTAACTAGTCGGTCTTTTCATTCGGCTACTCGGGAGAGTCGGTCTAATAATAGGATCACCAGCCGACTATGGGAAAATGGCACCAATTTGCATACGATTGACTTGGCTCGAGCTTAGATCTTGAACCACGATTGCTATACGACGTCTAAAGCCATCGCGCATCGATTGGCAGCGAAAACTCCCCCGAGGGCCATCTCAAAGGCTACTTCATGATGGTCTTTGAGCGTGCCTTTGATCGGATAAAAAATTTATATAAGAGGTATAAGAGGGTGGCAATAGTTCAACTACTGGTCTGTCTAGTGGCCTTTTCTTGCATCAGCATTCGAAAATGAGCACCTACCGACAATGCGACAACACTACACGTTACAAGTATAACTCATTGTGGGTTGTAATTGAATTGCTTGAATAAGCGAAAATTTCTTTTCGTTTTTCTCCATTTTTCATGGCTTCATAGCGTTTTAAAGACAATCGAGATGTATTTATTTATTCATAAGTTGATATTTCTTATTGATATTTTTGTTGTTTAACTTTGAATAAGAAGTTAAACAACAATCGAATACCGGCGACAGTAACTGAACTCTGCATCTTCATATAATGGCCAATAAATGTCGGACGGACATTTTCAGTTTTATTTATAGGATGAAATATCTGTCAAGTGCAGTTCTAATTATAGTAAATATAAATAGATCGTGACTCGCCCTAAGTTTGTCACAAAATGTGAGAAACCCCTAGATGGTACAAATAAGTCTTTAAATAGGATTCATACGTCTCATAACGCACGATTGTTCGGTAAATAATTAGTTCGCCATCTCCAACTATCAACGACGCGTCGAGAGATTTGAATCGTTGGCAAATAGTGTTTGGCGCGTTCTATTGTGGCCACTGACAAGCACGTTTCACGGCTTCAGCACGTCTTCGTCGAGCAGCATCGCAACATCGTCGAGAAGTATAAAATAACCTTTTCAGTTATTTTTACTACGATAGTTTTCATAAACGGAAAAGCGCAAACCGTAAGAATAGATGTACATGTGCTAATCATAGAAAAAACGTTCCAGATGTTACATTGGTAAACAGAAACTGAAAGAGTTCAACATAGTCATGCTAAAATGCTTTATTGCAAAAGTTATAAGTGATACTAAACCTTCTTACAACGCTTTAACTTATTCAACAGTAATGCTTTACTAATGCTGTCAAAACTGCAGTTATAAATTTTGATTACAACCAGAAAATTTAATCTAACGACGTCCTTCGCGTTATTCGTCATCACGAGGGTCATCACATTTTGACCAGCATTTTGCTTAAAAAGGGTGTTACAGTCGACGACAGCCGCAGACTTTTGGATGGTTATAAATGTATTTCTAACACAGGACCCTCAACGAATGCGGAATCGTTGTGTCAGGAAAGCAATGATCGGGCGCTCACATAAGCACATAAGGAACGGCCGCTGGATGTTCTCTATTTGAGGGAAGTAAGATAAGAGCAGGAACAAGTGCCAGGATACGCTTGACTGACACTAGAAAACAGATATCGGGACTTCTTGTTCAGTGGCTTCTCGAGAAACGGTCCATTAATCACCGATTAGCCTGACATTAGCGTTTTCATAATGTTTTTGGCGTGCTATCAACGAACGAACGACGAATGACGAAATGCCTGGATTGTAGGATTTCACACGCGATTAGAAAACCATTTGATCAACTTGGTTTTGCGGAAACAGGATTATCGAAATCGTTAAAGAGTTTTTCGCGTTGAAGTGAATAAAACTGGCACTGGAATGGCACTGATTTTCTGTTCTACAGCAAATTGAACATCAACTACAAAGTTTAATTATAGTCCCGTTATAGTTTTTACAGTACCTTAACATAAACATATGGTTTTTCTATGAATTATTCTCAAATTACGAAGCAGTTTTTGAAGCAGTGTAGAAGCAGTGTAGTTTTTCATTTATTTTAAGTAAGTATTTTTAAAGCTATTCTATTTGAATCTCACGATAAATATATTACAGGATACAGTTAGAGCTTATGACGATTACATACATATGATACATAAGTGACAAAATGGGGAATGTGCGCTTAAGTGTGATACATGCCACAAGAACATCTTAAAACAGATACAAGCAACATTAATAAATATGGTGCTTTTCGTTCTTCCAAAATAAAAAAAAGTTGCTATATTAGGTTAAATCTTCTTCTTCTTCTTCTTTTTTGGCGCTACAACCGCTGCGCGGTCTTGGCCTGCACCAGAGACTATGTTAATCTCTGGTGCTCTCTCTAACATTTCAATTTTACGGGCGGGATTGTTAGCCCCGCGCCAACCCCCCTATCACGCCGGTATCGGGAATCGAAACCATGGCCGGTTGAGTTACAACCGATCCCGGGATTCGAAACCCAGGCCAGCTGCGTGATATTAGGTTAAATAAAATAAAGTAAATACCTACTGTTATGCTGCCCGAAAATTTATTTGAAAATGGATGTAAATGCCATAAGCAAATATTTATTTTGTAAATTCATTATCATTAAGATCGGGCAGAGCCTTATTAAGCAGCAACTTAAAGTTTTGTACTCAAGTTGATACTCTGTCAGGAGACTATAACAACTACTTGATGCCTCTTTTACCTGTCTGTGGCTACTTTTTTCTGACCACGCTAAGCTATACTCGTCAGTTTCTTGAACTGCAAGCTTAAAAAGGAGATTACAAGTGTTAAATAGTGTCGCAATGCACCTAGGCTGGCACACAACACTAAGAACAACTGACTTTCAGACGGCCTTTGGATTGGTCCTTGTCGCTGCTTCAACCAAAAATAATATTTATCAGCAAATACACCACATCGTCGTTTTTCAATAGGTTATCTGTACCTAATATTGGCTGTTCTCTGAGAACACTGATATCTGTTTAATAATTTTCGGCTTAGACAAATAATCCGTCTAAAATGACTTCGATCTGCGCTTCGATCATTTTTTTCCAGAGCTGATTCAAACAGTTATCCATTTCAACAGTGATCTAAACAGCGACTTCTGAAGCATTGAAAAACGTTCGTGAGAAATAAAGTGGTTCTTACTTCCGGTTATGCTGGAGTCGTCTTCAGTCTTGGTTTAAATGTTCTGGCTTATTCCTTTTGGTACGTCCTTTTCAAAATAGAGAAAACTCTCTCAGATGGAATCATGCCAAATACCATTTCCAAGATACAGTTGCTTTCATGATGTTCACTTTATTCTATGTATGGAAATGTTGATAATTAATCAGTCTGTACACAAATTCCATACATTCGACTCCCAACCACATCGCACAACATTGGATACTCGTGTTTGGAGTGAAAGATCGTTCGACCGTGACAATAGTAGGGTTTACCTGGCTAAGAAGGTATTTATCCATGCGTGGACCTTGCGAGCAGCTGTTTGCATACACAGTTTGATTAAATAATTCACGTTGCTCAGCATCAGCCAACAAATGCTGTCCGTTATCCTGAAAGAACGATGTGATTATTAAATTTACACAAACCAACAATTTGAAAATTGAGTTAAATAGGGAAAAGTCCGCGAAATAAACAAATCCACTTAAATAAGCAGCAAACAGAGCTTGTAACACATGGTGCCCACCAGGTAACTCGCAACATAAAACGGTTCGAAACCACCTAACCAAACTACCACAAATGTGTGCGAAACTCACACCGTCACAAGGAACCTAGAACCTGTGTGCATAAAACATAAGCACGGTGAAGAATAATTGATGAAGATAGGAGTCTGCCCGCGAGGGCCATGCGAAACTCGTGAGAATCGAAATCCCACACGAATCAAGTTCACCTTCCATGGAAGGTTAATTTATGTTTCGAGTATCGCACGCCGTCTAATCGAGCAAGCTCTCTTCGGGAGGTTTGGTGTATCTTGCGATAATTTTCCACACCTTTATCAAATGCCACGAGATAAACTCTTACCGCGATCCGTAATCCGTATAATACGATCCCGAAGATAATCATTTTTACCAGCATTGACGGATACACACAGCGACCGTGTTAAATTCGATGCTCAATAAGTAAAAAAAGTGTAAATTCCGTTACTTTACGATTACCTCTATGCACTACATTCATTATGTTTTTAATTGATGTTGACATTTAAAACAAATGTGAAAGTTAAACTATCCAATGCACTGAAACGTTATGTTTTGTGCAATAATAAAAAAAACTCCCCTTAAAAGAGAGGTTTTAACAAATTTATTCATTTGAATTTTCTAAAATACATTTTCATTCTATTTTAGTTATAAATTTCTAAGTACAGTAAACCCTACAACAAATAGGTTTGAAGCTGTATGGATTCAAGATGGTTACTCCTTATTAAGACTGAATCACAATTTTCAAGAAATAATTTATTTTTAAAGAATATTATATCCATTAGAATAGTGTCAACACAAGCATTTGGAGTTACTTAAATGTTACAGAACTAAAACTATTAAATTGGTTTGTGCTGATGAGGGACGTAGATGGTACTGAACATCTAATGATATGAATTAGAGCAAACAGTCGTTGGCCTATAAGTTCATTCCTAATACAATTAGACATACATCGGTCAGTAAAGAAATTTCCGGTTCGTAACCAGTGGTAGCCATCATTGCAACAAATTGAACCAAATTCCAAGCGATAGAGTCCAGCTGCGAGTACAGCAATATCCTCTATGTTGGATTGGATTTGTTCCACTGAACATCCAAATAAGGCCTTCTTTCGACTATGCCTCAGAGGAGTATCGGCAGCTCAATATTATGCACTTTTACGCATCTAGAAACACTTGAGCTCTGTTTGAGCATGAATTGCGAACCTTTAAGTTACACTAAATTTTATATCACTTAAAATTTCGTACTTTTTATTATACTTTACAATTTCGTTATACTTATGCATTTCCTCCTAAAAAATTAATGCTGGCAATTTCTATTCCATCGAAGATAGGAAAGAAATAATTATTTTTGTGTTTTATGGTTTTTTCTTCTAATATCCGCCAAATAGTTAAATAATCAAATTACAGACGAATGTGGCGGAAAGCGAGATAACCGCAGATGAGCAGTGGAACAGACAAATGTAATTAAGTGCACTAGCACTAAGCCATTACCGCCCGACTCATTACAAAGACTCCTGCTGAGCTGTGGTTGCTAGATGCGAAAAAGTGTTAACACATGAATACTTTCTATGGTATAATCTCCAATCTAAAGCTACAACAAACTTAAGTTAGTTAGCAATTCATTGGTATGTAATATCGTGCATTGTTGATAAAATTTTAAAAATTAAGGGAAGGAAGAAAATAAAGCATTGATGAAGAAAAACTATTTTTCTGTTGACAAAACCTTGTTAGGAGATTCGAAAAATTTATTACAACATGACAGGCCAAATGCTGTAATATTATTTAATTTGCCTAATTTATTTATAAACTATAACTTTTAAATTGAACTTCTTATGAAAGCGTACGCTTATGGATACTTTATTTCTTCCTGTAACAATAACTTTGGTTCAAATAGTCAGCCGCACTAGTCGGAAGAGCATCGCTTTGGTACAAAGTTGAAGGAAGCATCATTGCCACTGAAGCATAAAGCAAAAATTAAAGCGATTCGGGTAGTTACTTTGTGAACTGAAAATTTTATGATGCGAATCCTTACATACGCATCTCGAAGAAGTCCACAACCGTAACCGCTTCAGACCGCCGACAAAGAATCATTGTATGTGGCTTGCAACGATTTGTAAAACTGTCAAGAAGCGAAGTATACATCACAGAAAGAAATGATTCACTTTTGTTCGTAGGCAATATTTTTTCGCCATAGTATGATATTGTTTCAAGGCCCTTGTTCCAAAAGAAACACAAGGGATGAAAATAATAAATTAATCTGCCATGTTTCGGCACCAGCGGTACATTAGGAAATATTTATTTAAAAAGGGCCATTGCCCAGCCTTCCATCGTCTTATGAATTCCCATCTGCATCCTCATAAAAAAAGGTTGCACCATCCATATGCCTCTCGGCCACATATGATTTACGACCCCGCGAGGTTTGAAGCAGACAACATGGGTTAGAATCTAATTTTTGGCTGCACGATACCATTGGGTGTTGTTGGCTCTCGACTACATCCTAGGGGCATTCTGATTCGATGTTTGTAACATTTCTTCGGTTTAAGTCATAAACTAGAGGGTTAATGTTTTGAGGCTGTGAATTTTATTAGCAATTTGTCGAAATACATGGTGGACGAGCACCATTTCTCAAGTCAATAAATTTACAGTCTCTAATGAACATCATGCTTAACAAACCACGAACGCAGCGTCAGTGTAACACGGACGCAGCAGTAACAACATAACTGCTTCGTTAGCAAGAGCATGTGACCGTGTGATTTATTGGATATCAACACTCCGAGAGAGATCATATTTCAAAATATAAAAAAGGCCACTGTCTCTTTTCTAAATCCAGCTGGACTTTAGAATTTGCTAGTTAGAAACAACCTTAACTCATCAAACCTCGAAAAAATGACCTGATTAGAAAAAAGACCATGCCAGCTACATTAGCAAAACGGTTGCTTGGCATTTGTTCACTTTCTATCGTTTGATTTCGCCTTTAATTGTATCCCCCTTCTTTGAACGTTGCTTAAGCTAACAAACAGTTCAAGTTACATACTGTGAAATTTATTAATGAGAGGAAACAAAGGGTTATACTTTATATGTGCCGATTTAATCGAGCTACTAATGTACTTGAATTAAAAATCATGCAGCGCTTAACACATTTTCCCTATCACACTTTTCATTCTAGCATACGTTTCACGGTTGTTGATGGTACTTCATCAGTACTAATCGTGCAGTTAAACATCCCAAGAGTATACTAAACTCCAGCTGAATTCACTCCAAGCAAAGGTGCAGCGCAGCAAAGGACTTGTTTCATCCAAAATTATGTTTCTAAGGTGGTGTTGCTATTACTTTGGCGGGATACGGGTTGCGAAGTTGTCAGGTTATTCAGGGAGCCTTAAAAGCTAAACTGAGAGAACCAAACTTAAGATGATTCTCATTCAAGATACCATCTTACCTCTATACGGGGTGCCTCCTTAATCCTGGGGTGCCATTTAATTTTTGGTTGTTTCCTTGATGATCAACGACAGAGAACTCCCTGCGCAAGAATAAGAATCCTTTTAACTGCCAATTAACTTTTTATTGAATTAACGAGCCAACCAATGTTCATATGGAAATAAAGATTCGGATGGATTCTTTCTTAAAATATCACCCGTGACTGAAACGTAAGAAAAGTTCACAATCAGCATGAAATATTGAAGAGGCTTTTCACATTCGCGCCTCTAGTATTGATGGCGTTATTTGTTTATGTTTATGTACTTTTTACTTTATATTGAACCTTTCCAAAATTATTTCCGTTTAATTAACCTCAATATTTAATTGTTCGCAGGGATCGAATTTCACCTTTAAAACTATCCTACGTATTTGGAAATCTTCATGGTTTCCAATATACCACCTCTAAACATAAGGCTTCAATCTTTTCATCGCAGTTTTAAAGCTTAATAATAGTTTATTTCACTTTCCCTTTCACTTAATAATTGAGTCGAACGCTGACAGTACATTTTCCTTTATTTTTCGTAAGCATTGCAATACCTATTAGAGCAACACAAACACCAAAAATTACGCAATTCGTCCTTTTTTTCAGAAATATAAGGATTTTTTCAGAGAAAAGCAGGTAGTGAAACAAGACAGGTGCCGAAAATCTCTGCGTATCTACTGTAATGTGTAGAAGAATATTTATCACCACATTCAACACTGAATAAAACATAGTCTGTGACCTCAGGGCACGGGCTGACAGTAGTGACCGCCGTCCAAAAGGATTAGGAATCCAATAGGCTGTTAGATTCGCCACGACTTTCAGCATCAATCCCTTCGCATTCAAATCAACGCGGAAGTCCTGAAGGAAAAAGAACCTCTCAAAATTGTCCCAGTCGTCATAAGCTAGCCTGATAAAATATTCATGGGATAAAACGCTCCTAACCTCATAAGTGGCGTCGCAACAAGACACCGAACGAGATCGACTTAAGTCTGGAGGCTTCAGTCTTACCACGCCGGGTGATACGCTTCTTCCGGCTTAAAGTTTCTAAGAAACATTCCGAGAAACACCCCGTCGAATGGTAGAGTATGGAATTAAATATTAAGGATGATGTTCTTCTTTCACACTCACAGTGTCCTTCGTCCTTTTGATGGTCAACTTATCCGACCTCATGGAGCGAAAGGAACGAGGCACACATTTGAATAAAATAATTCCGGTTTTTTGCTCGCTTCCCGGCTTCCGGTAGAATGAAGAAGCTCACCAGGCTACAACACGTTTGTCTAAGATGTTTTCAAAGCCCCGACCCATTTGTTGTCTCTGTTTGCCTGCGAGCGATTGTTTTTCCACGATCAACATTCCTCTTCTCCTCTTGGTTGGTGTGGAAATTCTTAGGAAAATGTGCCCTCCGAAAATCCCGACAGACTTGCACCAAAAAGCACGCGTCAACCACTTGCTTCGGATAGAATGCAAACAACCGACGACAACAGAAATGAACCAAAACACGCAAACCATGTTTTTTTAGGCATTATCGCCGGAAAACCGTGAGACGCTGAGCACGTAAAGTTTGATCCGAGTTTTATACGTTTAGCGTTGAGTTCTGCGTATGGCGGGAGGCCTAAGCATGAGTATTGACATAAGCATGTTTTCCCTTGCAATCCATAGTACCAATAGGCATCCCCGTGCAATACGAATTTCGTACAACGCGTACGGGCTTCGATGTTGCAAAAGATAAGAACATTGACCCAGGGGCTTGGTCGGCGCTTCTTGGGCCGCATTATGCAAAGTAAACCTTTAGAATCAGGAAGAATGTTTTTAGGGGATTACACGCGCTTTACGTTGTAATTTTTATGTTTTGCTCTAAATTCTAACATCCTCAACCGACTGCGTGGCTAAATCTGGAGTAGGTTTAACTTTGATTCGACTAAAAGTTCTCCGAAAATTTACTTACAAGTCGGATTTTATTTCAGATTCTCGAGCATCAGTCATATTTTGAAGAAAATTAAACTTAGAATACTTAAAGCAATCTTCATCTAATACGCGGTTCAAACAAATAGTAGTTGGTAAAATGAAGCTTATAATATTGAAATAATTTCTAAGGTTGATATATGAAATGGATGCACATTGAGAAAACAGTAATTATTTCAAATTGACCTGAACCTGGATTTTTTCTATAGTTAAATATCGATAAGTCGATAAATTTATAAAATATTAAGCCCATTTAGCATGAAACGGTTCGGCTATCTACCAGAACCTGACGTGTCTTTGGCTCTATCGACGAATAGAAAACAACAGGGACTTTACAATGCGGCAAACAATCTTGATCTGCTTGCACATTATGATGATGCGGCATGGAAAATATTCCACAGATGCATAAATTAAATCACTTCACGTCACAAGTCGAAATCTGTGTTTCCAACCAGCAGCGTGTAGGTAGCTTTGCACTTCAGAGCGGCTGATTGGACGCAAGAGTTCTGCAGGTCGACGAAAAAAGATATTCTTCTTCATCATCGTCCTATTCCTCATGGTCCTTATCATTTTGCCCTCAGGAAGTTCTGCGTCTGGATGTCACCATGGAGTTCGCCATTTTTCACATCGACGCCTCTTCCATGTTCGTTCGATGGATTGATTATTTTGCCATGCTCATAATTATCATCGACTACCGTGGCAGACATCCTTCGTGACGCCAACAAAGTTGACAACTATTGTTCTATCGATCCACTAATGATGGAAAAGTTTCATTATCGGTTGTTTGTTTTCGGATTTCGGTGTTGAAACGGCGCCGGAAGCGTATGGCGGTAGATGGGCATCCTGATAGTACTTTTTCGAAGGATTAAAAGTTGTTCATTATGAACTTTGTCCACACCAACGACAAGTTCTTCGAAGTCATCGATCTATTGAAACTGCAGTCGGGAGTGATGATTCTACGATCATCGTTGGTCTGCTGACGAGTGCAGTGATTTGTGTGAGGAATTTAAACCGAATTTTGTAAGCCGAGTATTCCATCATCAAGTGTCACGCGTGTCGGTGGAAAAATAGTTCAGCAGGAACGTTAAGTTACAGAGAATTCTCATTTTACGATGATTATTCTTTTCTCAGAGACTCAAAGGCTCCTCCGAATAAACGGATTCGTTAGATGTTGCTATTTCGGCTCGTCGTTTTGACGAGCTATGATTTTTTAAATGAATGTTTCCGTTAAGAGTCATTTTTCAGAAACGGGTCCTTGCGCAACGACATACCGCAAATATTTTAAGTTTTCCCATTTCGTCGTCTTTGGCTAAAGACATTATTAGGGATCTGCGGTATGTTGAAAAAAAATTGCCATCCAAAGTTTCACTGGGCGCGTATATCGCAGTTTGCTGTCGTTTAGTGTCATCGTTAGAACACCTATAACTTAAAAAGGACACGGCAAACCGTACAACGGCCGGCAAGGTTGAAACGATGCCATAACAAGCTTTGCTGCAAAAAGATGGGTAACAACAGATTAAAAGAGACGAAAGAATGAAACGTTAACGTGATGACAAAAACACGACGAACTAAACATTCCATTGACGCATTATCCAAGATAGCCCTGCAAGAAACGATGAAAAATATTTCAAAGCTCTGAAATATAAGCTTTTCGTGCATAGGAAAAGGACGAAGAGAATGCATTTACTAAAGTTGAAAAGTCAGAATTAAAACTCAATACTGCTATTACGATGGCTCTTTTTAAGCCGAAATTAATGAAAACCCCCGTTTTAACAAAGCATCTTTGGCTTGAGAAAAAATGCATTTTGATTGCAGCACGACCAACCCTATCGATGATTAACAAATTAATTTTTTTCAATAGAATTTTGAAATCATCAGACACAAGGCATTGGTAAGATTCATTGCTTTAAATCATTGGCAAGACTCAAGCCACTTCTTTTTTTAAATAGGAATATCAATTTAGACTAATTAGACCAACAATTAGCTCCATTCGGTGTAGAATGCGACGTCTGTCCAAGGCATTTCTTTGTCTTTACCGTTTACGCAACAGAGATTTGCGTTTTTAGTTAAACTTTGCTTAGGGATAATAAGGTTCCTTTTAGAAAGCTTCGTATTTTTCTCTTCACCGGCTTTTGGTCTGTGGGTTGCATTATGTTCTTGCTGTTACTTTATGCGTCTGTAACAATTTACTGCAGTGAAAATATTTAACTTGCACCAAACTTTCCACGCCAACGTTCTCTTAAGACGTGCGGCTTTCTCAAAGATTCGCCGCTGTAGGTAAGAAACAATTACTCTGCACAACTGACAGCGCTACTCCTCAAATAAAAGCGTTTGCAAATTTGCGGTTTCTCGCAAAGAATTACGAAAAGGCGTTTAAAATAATGCAGAACAATCCATCGTGCGGCCAACTTCGTAAGCTTTACACAACGGCTCTAGACCATCTGCTGCAGTTTGCGATAATTTGTGGAGAAGGATTTCAACAACATCGCATCCTGACACTACCTTTTAAGGCGCAACATCAACAAATGCGCCAAGCGGTAGAAGAGCGTGCTACCACAAAATATGGCACTAATTTTTCGTTGAAATTCATCTCGGTGGCACGGCTGACGGTTGCAGCTACAAAGTATCGGTTGAGCAACCGTCACTTGATGGTTGAGGGAATTATAAATTCTTGTCCTTTGTCCTTCAATCTGCCGCAACAACGTGGAAAAGGCGGTAACAAACACTGAGTGCCGCCTTTTTGGGGACAATTTTATTTATGCGAATTACTTATAATTAATTTTCCATTAAGACTTTATACTACCCTAGAAACCGGAGCCACGAAAGAGGAAGATAGAAAAGCGAATTACCGAACATAACGGTTCAGTTTTTCACTTTCACGTCCGAAAAACTGTCACTGTGATGTTTTTGTTTTTGTTTCACATTTAGGTTCCTAGCCGTATTTGTCACGAATGAATGATTTCAAGGTCCTCGAAGTCAACACAACATTTAAGCCCTTCCTCACTGTTGATGGCAGGAAACAAAGGTTAGTGACGGCAAAAGGAAGACAAATATTTTCTTAATTGTTTCTATATTTTGTAGTTTTCGGTGCTTATCGAAATGGAGTTGCCTAGTCGTCTGTTCCACCGAATGAAATATTCTAAGAGTAAGTAAGGCATTTAAATATGGCTGATTGTTGGAAAATTCTGTCCTGATCTTTTAGTTAAGCTGCAATCAGATTCGGGCAACGAATTTTAAACACAACTAAACGGTAAAAGTAATGCAGTAGAACAGGAAGAGTTAACAACGGCAAGGTGAAAACTGATTCTAAAAAATATATCTTCTCTGGAAATCAAGTTCAATAAGAGTATAGCATAATCCATAGGGATTGGCTCGATACTTCAGCAGACTGTATTGTTAAAAATTCACAGCGGATTTCGAGTATTATGTTCGATGAGTCTCATTCACAGGTTATCCGTCAGGAAGCAATTGCAGATTGGAACGGGAGACCATCATCGGACGAGAATGTAGCCGTAACCATGTCTAGAGAAAGTATTCCTTTAATCGGATTGCAATGCAAGATAACCACACTATCACTGCTCCTTTTTGAAAGGAACTCTTAGAATTCGATCGATTTTTGGATTTTTTGGCAAACGGCCAACCAAAGGCACTTGGCGGGTGCAACAAAAGCCAGACCGAACCATGGAAACAGCAAACTGTCTCGTGAGTACATCTTTTAGCCAAAGTGTCCCGACTTTTCCACGGCAGGACACGGTGCCAGCCCACTTTCCACACCAAAAACTTCACACAGTACACACAAAAGGCGTAAATCATGATCTTTAAAGAATAATTTGTCTAATAATGGTATCAACAGTCAGATGCAGTTCCTGCTTCTCCGTATGTCTCGGGATTGCAACCTTAATGCCTCCAACTTGTACCTCGACAATCGACAAATAGTTGCTGGTGAATAACGAAAAAATGCTTTTTGGCAGCTCAAAACTTTAACTGCTTGAAAACGAAAAGAACGTATTGCCCAAATCCTTCTCTTGGCTACTGAAGGGGATGAAAATAGTAAGACAAGAAAAAGCTGAAATAAAATAAGGGACAGACACGACCAACGACTCAGGGGTTTGTAGCACAAAGTATGTCACAGATTTCTGCTAACGTTTGCGATTCCAGGATATGTTGAGTTTTGCGTCCTAGAAAGAAGCATAAGAGCTAAAATGTGGAGCACTGAGAAAAGGCAGACGAGCTACTGTTTGTACGAGTTTTTGATAGAATTTTGCGACTACTCTTGGCATTTTCCTTCACGCCAATAACAGCATAAAAAGTGAGCCAAAAGGAAAAATACCCCGTTGCCAAAGAACGTTAAATAAAAGGACAATCGTCTCTGGCAGGCAAGATTTGTATCGTAAGACGAAACAAACTTTCACTTCCATCACTATTGGTGTAATTGCACTTTTTTTCTTACTTACTTTTCTTCCTACATTATTTCATGTATAATTGTAAATCAAGAAATGCTGTAGGAGAAAGGAGATGTTGAAGCAGAGAATCGCCCCCGATGAGTTCCATTATTGTTCTCCCATTTGTTTTCATTGTTTTAGTTTTCCCGTTAGAATTATTATTTAAAAGCTTCTGTTTTTCATTTAGTTTTCAAAATAAAAACCGAAAGATGATGTGCAACAAACAAACTTCTAAAGAAAAACAAACATAAAATACAACAAATCACAATTTAAAAAAGCTTGCTACCAGAAATAGTCTAATAGTCTAGTCGGAAATAAACAGAAGTGGCGATGAAGGCCACAACCAAACAATTTCAAAATCTTGTTTATGTTACCAAGCATCGATTGGTTCCCATTGTAATCAAATGGAATGGAAGAAATGATAAAAGAAGTTACAAAAAAATCCGCGTTTTTTATTATCCTGCCAGGATCATGATAATAACGTAGACCGATACCGATATAGGATGGGTCTCAAGTAGCAAAATGGCCCATGGCATGTTGCTCAAATTGATTCCTCTCGTTTGTGGTATGAAAAATTGATGGAAATTTTTATGGCTCTGCTCTATCTGAATCTCTACTGATGGCGGATGTTGTTCTATCGAAAAAGGTTTCGATACGCATGGTTTTTATCGAATGTCTTTTGTATTTCAAACATCGCTCATTACAGACTCTCATAAGGTAAAGCAAAACGGTTCATTTTTATAACCGCCAAAATCCCAACTACAATTCTTAAATCCCTCGGGGCTGAACTCATGGGTGGAATCGGGGCATCCAGAAAAAAACAAAGATTGGGACATCGTTTTATGATGTTAAGAGTCGGCGATATGACGGCATTAAAAAAATCTTTCCCACCAAGAATCAGCATAATTTTTAGAAAATGACGCATGATTAAGTTACGAAGGTGTATCAAAAAGTTCTGCGAAAAGCGTTGTCATACTTTCGAAACGGGTAAATTCTTACCTCAGACAAGCAGCTTCAGGCTCCGTCTTTAAGCAAGTGCTGGCAACTTCAAGGTTCCAATGTAAAGATGGGAAAAGGATATCGAAATTATTGTCACCATTTTCACCACAATAAAATTCTCAGTTCACGAAGCAATGCATACATTGGGGTGTTCAGGATTTCACACATTACTACCTTCGTTCATTTAAATACGATTCGATTCTTAAACTGTGGCATTCACAGAATGAACTGTGTTCAATGTTCCAAAAATAGTTATTTAGTGTTCTGTTTTGCGGAGATCTTTGTTGGTTTATCTACTGAACAAAACAGTGTAATAACGTTCTCGAAAATCGCTCTACGGTAAAGTAGAATACCATACGTTGAGCCAGGAAGTTATTGTACATGTATGGAACGTATTTGGCAAACATAAAGTACATAAACAGTGCGTTTTCAAAACTTTGTGCCAAATTTAAAGTTATGTCCTTAAAACATTTTAAAGATTATTCAAGTATTTTTTCAAGTAATTTTCATAACCCCCTACCGAGTTTCAACTCTTGAAAATTTCACCGATTGATCTACGTTTCAGGAATGCAAGTACAACTATGTGGAGTCATGCTTCAGAGCTTCGGGATTAGATGTTTAGCTTCAGCCATAACATTTCATACCGGAATGTTGAAACTTACTCTACTCTACCACCAAGTAACCAACTCCCCGCGGATGATGTGCAGAATTTCCCAATTTCCATGCAAAGATCGATAACGGTATTTGAACTCGAACTTCTAGCAACTATACTGCGGGTCGACATTCGAAAAATTGTTCCCTTGCCATTAAAGCACGGAGGGTTCGCATGCCGTTCGAGTTTCGCGCAAAGTGGCGATACCATCGCAAGCGGTGAAAGTAACAACAGCACGGGAAGACACCCTAAAGTGAAACAATCCCATTGACGAAACTCCCAACCGTCGGAAGATTGCCCGATATAAGCGCACCTCGAATTCAGCGAGTTCAAGAGAAGAGTCATTACCTACAACGCATCCGTCGCACTAAGTCTAATGAAATTCTAATCTTGCCTCTCGTTAGCTTCTGTTCGATGTTACGCCATGTGCACCCCATTCGCCTTCACTTCGGAAAGTGATTAGAGCTAGTTCGCTGCAGCATCGTTCTGCAAGAAGAACTACGAGCCCAAAAAGCAGATGAAGATTGTTTATAGTTATTTGAATACATGAAGACAAGGTAAACTTCATGTCATATTTAAAACTGGAAATTCGAAGCAACAAAAATCTGAGGTATATTTTCTATTACAGAAGAATCTTGCTATGAAAGAACAGTGACAGCTTAGTTAGGGAATATCCCTCGGCTTTGTAAATAATTATGCATAACCCAGCACCCGTTTCCCTAATATCGGGAAGTGGTAAAACCGACTATTAAGAAATTACTTTCAGGAAAAGCATAAAAAAGCATGGAATTCAATTTCCTCCAACAGGAATCCAACCAATGGCAGCACGCAGGTCGGAGAAGAACGACGATGGCTTTATTCTCTTCGGTAGAGGTCAACGAAAAGTCCTCTTGGCAAAAGAAATTGAATCACATTTCCGCTTCCTGACCATCTTTCGGACATGAGAGCATGGTATCCGTTTCCAAGCCTTTAGTAGTTGAAGTTTGACGCTTCGACTGCATTAAGCTGCAATGTAGAACGACGTTCCAGTGGTTTGTTGGTTTGTTTGATGTTTGATGCTGCCCATAAACAGAAATCCAGAACAGGATTCCCCCTGAATCGGCCAATGGTGTATTCCCTTACATTTGTGAACCAATTCGACGCATGGGTCTGATGCGAAATAACACTGAGGGACGTTTGATTTACTGACAGTAGAATATCGCGATATTTCGACTGGGAACATCCTACTACAATGGCGGATAAGATAATTCATTCATTATTGCTCAACTGAGACGATTGAAAACGTTGCATTCATCGCTTTTACATTTATCACTCTCTACATACGAACATACTAGCAAAGAGATAAACTCAAGTACAGGAACATATTTAGTGATGACGAGGAACTGAACTCAACTTCAGAATTGACCATCACACCATCAGTATCTTTTACATTATTAATCATTGCAATAACCATCATGAACACAGAGACAACTTCGGAGAACAGCTTTAACCGGACACGAGGGACAATTGCAGAAACTTTAAAGAAATCTTCGGAGATTACCATCATCCGGTTCAACAGGAGTAGGCCAACTGGAAAAAAATATATCCTAAGACTCAATTGTTTGCTAACTTTTGCAAAGGGAACATTGTAAGTGGCTTGGATCGAGTCACCAAAACCACGAGAAGTCACAAACCATTTCCTTGTGCCATGATGGTCCATTACCACTCTTGTCCAGTGCCATGAAAACTCACCCCCACAAAACAGCTCTGAAGGATCAAACCTGCCCTGCGGGAATTGGAAAACTTTTTAATAGTTTTATGGTTTATTGTTAAATCCGATAACGATATAAACAAAAGTTGAGTCTTCCAGGGAATCAAATACTAACGATTGGATAAACTACTTAGGAACTGGTCTTCCTGTATTCTTCCTGGAAATTGGAAGGAGCGCGAAAATTATTCGCTTCAAATACGATACAAACAAAAGGTCGTATCCTCGACGAGAAATCCTTGTTCCGGGAAGTGGTTCGAGGAGTTTAATTGTTATCGTTGTAGTTTGGTTAAAGTTAAGTTGTGATAAAATTTCATCCTATTGCTACTCACACCCACAATGGAGTGAGCCAATTTTGTTGCTGTTGGTTTGTTTTGTGTTTAGATATGGCTTCTTGTCGACACGGCCCGACCAAGATTTTGCAGACCAACACCTCAGAATGGAATGTGGTTTTTAGCTAAAACCAGAATTCCACCGCCTCAAGTAAGTACATATAATACAGAGGAAAACGTGCAGAACCCTGATTAATGGCAGCTGATAAGAACGACAGCTGCAGAATCAGCCAGTGGCGAGGTGTTACTTCGTCAGTAGTGAGTACGATTGTGACTCACTGCCGGGAATGCGAAAATGGTAAACTCTGAGTTGTTGGATGATCTGACCGTATCTGGCCGTATCTGACCAAACCGGCATCGAATTCAATCCAATTCGCAGGCATTAGCATATGGAAGGTTAAGTATCTGAATATAGCTACGACATTCAATACCAACGTTGCTGGATGCAAAATTGTGAATTCAACAGAACAGAAGTCAACAAACTCATTCTCGATTTTGGTGGAGAATCAGATTTGTTGATCCCATGTTAGAGGTCAGAGCCGCTTCCAAAGCCGTATGCAAAAAGGAACACCACACCGCAGAATAAAAGACTGCATATCTGAAAGAAATATAAATCAATTTATAAAATCAAACATAATTCACAATATAGGTCACAATATTCAATTATTGTGGTCCGACGTTCGAATTCCTTCGCCATGTGGCCCACAGAATACTATCGTCATAAGTCTTTAAAATATTCGCTTTCAATAACATGCTAAGTCACGTTTTAACAGCTAATATCGATAAAGCTTAGGCGTACTATATGTTCGTCAAATCCCAAAAATCCCAAAAAAAGATTTTCACATTAATAAATTCTATAAACGATTGGGGAATTCAACATAAAGGTATTGAGCGATAGACATGAATCACAAGAAATACTTAAGAAACATGACCAGCACCCACGTGAACGTATTTGTCCGAAGAAAGCAAATTGCATTTAGAACGTATACCTGAGCAAACCATTTTTTTGTTAAAGTAAGAAAAAGACCAATATTGTCGCTGATCTTGCAGTTTGCAATCGGCAGCGAAATTTCGTACCAAGTCAAGATGATAGACTACCTTTAGCATCGTAAACAAATTCGGAGTTGGGTTTCTATTATGAATTTTTCCAATCATGCTCCTCCAGCTCAGTACTACCGCACACCTCTCCGACAAGTGAAGACCGGTGAAGAAGTCATGCCGGTTTACATGAGCATATTTTTTATTTGTCTGGAAAATACTTCTCAACGATGATAATCCGTACGATATGAGATCGCAGGTCTTTACAACGGAAAACTAACGGCAGACTGTTTTAATCTATATTAACTGTATGTTTTGAAGCATTCCTAAAAATTGGGAAAATATACCCTCATCAGCTAGATTGAAAGATTAACCTGGTCGCAGACAAATAGGATGTTCGTATAACTCTGGTTCAACTCAAATAGTAGAACCCGACACATCGTCAAATCAAAGGTGCTCTATACAAAAGCAGCAAAATGTTAGATGGTGCCTTGCACAAGAAACAGGGTCTGAGTCTAGGTAAAGCTGGTAAACGAGTTGCAAAGTGGAACCGATTGTGGTCCGCGGTGTACATATCTAATTGAAGTATTTATCTGCAAAAGTTGGTGAAGCAGATTTCGTGGTGGACGATTGGACCTGGCTGCTTGGAGCGATTTAAGACTACCTTCGTCTTCATTCCACGGTTTGTCCGTCGAAGAGATGGATGCAATGTACCCGAATGCTTAATGCAGTATTAATGCTTAATACTAATCTAGGCTAGGAGTTTGACATAGCTTCTATTTAGTTTGTCCCACGTCATAACTTCGTATGCAAGATTAGCATTATAGTCTGAATTTTATATCTACGCGATCGACAAAAGTTCCTCAGACGATAAATTACGAGCGACAGGTTCCATAATTGGATTCAGTCTGTCGAATGTACGCGTCGTGGCCTTTTCAACTGTCCCAACAATATCGTCCATGGTAGGTCAATGCAGCGTTAAAGTGCAGTCAATTGAAAAATAATGTCACAGCTCCGACGGCACTGGATGATCAAAAGTAAATTTATTGCCGATCAGCGGAGTAATTAAATAATTGCGCATTGGTCTGCAACCAAGTGGCGCCTTACTGGTCACTGGGATTCAAGAAATGCTTATGGGCTAAGCAATCCATACACATAAAAGCAAAAGACCATCTAGTTCTTGGTGTCTCCTTAAAGCAATTCGAGAATCAGTTAAATGGCCTTTTTAAAATTGTTATACATTATAAACATCGGATTTGAAAATGTTGAACTCTAATATATTACACGTCATTGATGTATTCTTAACATTTTCATTTCCTCAATTCCCACCTTGTCGATGATGCTTGCAATTTAAATTGATTAGCTAACATCAGAAAAAAGATCAGAAAACATTTATTTGTAGAAATCGGCAAGCTCTGAAGCTCGTAATGGCTCACTAAGGAAAAATACGGTTACAAACACTTCAGAATACAATTGGGACACATTTTCTTGACAAAACAGCTCTCGAAGATTTCAGAGCAGAGAATTGATTTCTGTAATTAGGCCGAAACAGGACTGAGAGAAGCGAAAAGCCTAGAAATACTCTATTCGATCCCGAAACCCGAAACTGAATCTGCGTCACCAGACCGTTTATCGTTGATGATAGAGATTAATCACAAAGCCTCGCATCCTTCCACTTCTAGGAATCCATTTGCCACCCTTTGGGTGTTTGATTTCGGTCATCAACCCTTTTTGCCCGGGATCAATTGGATCCTGACTTGCGGAGGGATTCTAGGGCATTCGCTCCTTACTTATGGCACAAATGGGGCGCATCGTAATGGTGCTGAGCGTTGCCAGTGGCAGGGATGATTAGAGGCCATCGATTGGCAAGGTTCGTGAGCTGTTGGAGGCCTGAGTACCCAGCAGGCAACTCCCGTGCTGGTGGTGCATGGAAGACCGATGATGGCCGGCCAAATGGGACTCCGGCTGTTGATGGAGTTGGTGCTACGCTGTCAAAGAGTACTTGATGCGCACCGTGTTTTGGGTCAAATCCGGGTGAATCAGGCTGGTTCAGTTGCTTTTTGTTTGCCGGAATTCCTATAAAATAGAAAGGAATAAAAAAGAAAAGTACAAAACAATTTTCAGGACTTTGAATACAATATTTTAATATTAGAGAAACGGACTGAGCGGTATTTATAAAAAATTACACTTCTAGAACTAAATTTGCTAAGATGATTTAAATTTTGCTATATTTTGCTAATTTTCAAAATACTTTTGTTCGTTGGCGATATGTCACAAGCACCTCTCCCTTATGTATCGTTTAATATCTCCCTAAGAGACATCTAATCGGATTTTCCGGTTCAGCGGTGATGAACCACTAATTTCCCCTGAGATTTTATCTCTAAGCCGTTTGAATTACAGGACCATTTTGGATGGTGCTGGTCATCATGCTAAGAAATCATCTTCATTGCTTCCAGTTCTCCTAATTGAAAAAGGACCATTGAAAATTATGTCGATGATAATTTGGAAATCATCTCTGATGATTCATTTTACTATACGGTAGAAAACTTTGACACCACGCTAAAAAACTAATAACAATTTGCTTAAACATTTTTCTAAAATATAATGATTTTTTATCAAAAAAATTAATTCGAGTGTTATGAGATTTAATGTGCTTCATTAATTAAATATCTTCTACCAGCGTGGTTTCAAGCAGTGTACCATCAAGTTGGTTTTGCGACGATGTCGTGCTCCGAACGTAACCAATACCCACTGTCGTCCCTTCGCTATATTGCATGTAGCTCCACAGGAGACTTATTGCCAACTTGCGTTCTCTCTGAGGCGTGTTCGTTCATTCTAGAGGGGAACCTCGTGAATCTCATGGTGATCAACCATAGTTCAATAGCTCTCTTCTCAGTTGTCTGTTACTGATTTATGAACAACACTATCGACAGTTATGTTAAACAGTAGGGAGTAACACCGAACATCTATCTCTTTATTTCGCAAGCAGGATTGAAACGATCGACGAAACTCTCCATACAAAATCGCAACGAATCGCAACGAATAAAATGCGTTCGAAAACGATAAGTATGGCATATTTATTTCGATTAATATATGGTAGCAATTGAAAAGCATCACACTAAGAGATGATACAAATAGCACTACAATAAAATTTAATGTGAAAGAAACAATATTTCAGGATTTAACCATATGTGGATCTACCTGTCCTTTCAACAAATCCCATTACTGTGGATGTGGTATACATGGTTTGTGGGTTAGCGAATGTGGTGCTTGTGACTGTTTCTGATGCTCACTTGCAATAAAGTTATAAGGTCTTTGTATTAGCCTCTAAATCAATCAAGGCTTATCCAGAAATTATTGTTAAACTAACATCCAATGGCGTGAATTTTGAAATAACATACGGGCTAACAAGGCCTGACACATACGCATAAACTTAGAAAATAAAAAATAAACCTTAAACTTAAGATTAGGCCTAACATAACAAAACACGATCAGAGGGACAAATCAGTGACGATCGGTGTCGTTCCCGGCGAGCGGTGGAGTCCGGGCTTTTTCAGGGTCCACTAATTCTGCTGGTGGAGCAGAAAGGTGGGAGCCCAGTGGCCGATAATCGATAAACTTCCGGAACTGTACGCCACTCGGGCATGTGGTCGGTAAAAGGGCCTTGTGACGCAGTGTTTCGAGTACTCCAGCTTTGAATGAAACGAATGACAGAGATGCATTGTCCGTGCCTCTCCTCTGTAATCTCCGAACGGTGTAATCGCGGTGTATTGGAACAGTGTATTGGAAACCATCGAAGCGACCTGTTCATCAGTGACACAAAGCATCAGACGAGAGATATACAGCCACATTTTTGCGTCAGGAACAGGTACGGTGTTATTTTGGGTAAGTGTGGATGTGACACCAATTAGCGGCCTAGACGGCATATCCGAAGTATTTGTGGCACGACCGGGCGTAGGAAGAACAGACGATCTTCCGGACGCAGTATGAGTAGCCGGATGAGTTGTCAGATGAGTTGCCGCAACCATCATGGCAAATGACACGTTCTCGACAAACGCCGGTCCGAACGGAGCGGCAGAAATCGGTGTGGAACACAATGAAGAAGCAAGACTAGACATCTGCACGTCGATCTCGGAGATCAGCTGCTGGTTTTCAAACATCTCCTTGCGGCATGTTGCGGATAAGCCCAGGCATTTGGCGTGAAACTCGTCATCGCAGAAAACGAAAGGGAAAGCTTGAAAGCCGTGCAGGTCATGGTGAGGTTGAAGGTGAGTGATGAATGAACCAGTTGAAAAGATGAGTTTTGTGTATAGATAACGGGTATCCGGTAGTGCTTGTGGTAGTGGTGTACGCTGTTGCAGCAATGAAGTGTAGTGATTTACGATGCGAGTTGAACAGTGACCGCCGCTAAGGTGTGGTGTGTCTGAAAAGTGAAGTGATAATGTAGCAGTTATGGGTCCAGATTACAGCACCAACAGTTCGGGCTGACCCAACAAATAGATCCGAGATCACAACTGACGCCAACGATAACGCGAAAAATACGGAAAGCAGTAGCCAAAAACACTGGACTCGATCAGTTTGCTCGCCAGACATAGAACAGGTGCACAACCGACGGTGAAAACGGTGAAAATCAACACAACCAACCCAAACCGATGGTCCGAAGATGATTACTGGTATGTAGGTATGTATCAAAGTAATTAAGTGTTGTTTAGGAATTAAGGAATTAACAATTGTTTAGGTCCTTAATGGAAGGTTCGACCGTCCAAGTGGAAAACCATATTCATTCACTACGCAAATGTTACCACCATGACAAGCCAATTATGTATTTTCTCAGGCCAGCATTAGCTTAGCAGCCAGCTCTTTGAAATTGTTCACTTTTAAAATGTTAATAGTGTTTAAAGACAGGCCAGTAAAACCGGCCACATACCCCAATTGGAATGCAACATCGAAAAAAGTGGCCACAGCAATGTGGCGTTGTTCACACATAAAGTCATTTTCGGTCTTGCGAGGGATCTTCAAAGGGCAAAATCGGAGAGGATGGATGGCATCATGTTGTTTATACGAATGGTTAATACAGCATTTAGCGTCAGAGAATGGGAACTGCCAGGAAGCAGACGAAAGAAACAAACTTCCTAAAGGTGTTTGTTGAAAGAATTATGTTTACAAACTAGTTTATGAGAGCTCATTTTTCCCGCGAACTTGATGATTTTCCCCCTATGTTAAGACAAAAGCATGATAAAATGGAATGTGGTATTGGAGCACCTTAATCTACCTATTTTGATCTAGTATATTTTGACTTTGTTTTAAACCTGCTAGAAAGGTCAGCGATGAAACCATCTTCTGCATATCTCGACGTGTCCATGAATTTATTAATTCCTAAACCTATGAACTAGAATGATGATATATCTATATCTCTGCATCCATTAATTTCGCATCACGAAAGATGCCAAAACTTTCACCAAATATTCTAGTGTTTAGAGCTATGCATAAAAATATAAGTTGGGATTACGCTATCTGAAACGCTTCAGTAATCTTATTTATTATAATCAAAACAAAATCGTCTTCAACGTCTCCGTTAAGTACTGATTGCGTTTTAACGAATATGTCGGTGTTTTCACACTTTGTGAATTGATTTTATTGCATTGTATCCAGCAGTTTTATCGATTCACGTCAGGTGGGAACGGATTGAAACTGTTCGCGTAAACATCGCGTAAAATCTCGCAAACCCAAATCCAAGCTATGTGCCCTCTGCCGCTCCTTTCAATCACGCCTGAACCTTGTGCTGCGTAGAAGCATTACCAGACTATTCACTCAACATTCCCATCAATCGATCAATTAAAAGAAGAGTATGTTGCGTTGCAATCTGTTTATTATCATCCTTGACATGAGCATTGGCAGAGTGTGGTTTTAATTTGCTTATAAAAACCGGTCACTTAGGATGAGTGATTGTTCATAGTGCATAGTGAAATGAGTCTTTAATTTTTTTTATAAATTTAACAAGAACAAATCAAATGAACCCTTTTTATAAGCGGTTTATTTTTTAACTTCTTCTTCTTCTTTTTGGCGCTACAACCGCTGCGCGGTCTTGGCCTGCACCAGAGACAATGTTAATCTCTGGTGCTCTCTCTAACATTTCATTTTTACGGGCGGGATTGTTAGCCCCACGCCAACCCCCCTGTCACGCCGGTATCGGGAATCGAAACCATGGCCGGTTGAGTTACAACCGATCCCGGGATTCGAACCACGGCCAGCTGCGCTGACAGCGAAGAGCGTTACCGACTGCTCTATCAGCGCGGGGTTATTTTTTAACGCCATCATAAAAATGTGCTGACCTGTTTGTAAAATTGTATTTGTCATTAAAGTTACTAGCTGAAATTTGTTCATGCCTATGATCATCGGTTTTTCAAACCATTTTACTCTGTGCGGGTTTGGTATGAAAAGGTTTTTTTATAAGACACAGTTTGCAGTCTTTATAGATTTAACAAAGTTTAATGGGCCTTATCGATATAAGTACCAAATAAAAGTTAAAGGTTATATGTATAAGCAAATATAGATTTATAACCAAAGATGGTACAGTCTATCATTACAACAAAAAGTTTGCAATAAATTGTTGACTTTTTTGCTACTAAGTTTATTGGATGCTAACAGCACAACATTTAAGATGGAAGACATTTATAAATAATCTCAAGAAATTAACTTTATTCGGTTCTTCCACTCAATTCTACTCTGCTGTGTGTTTTTCAAGTAACACATGACTACTGACGTCAAAATTTAAGACGTAAAAATAGTGAGTCTCGTTTGATGCACGAATCGCTTCCGGTCGGGTTGTCACTGCCACTTTTCTTTTCTCGCTACATTTCTCTTTCGCATTACTTCGAGCCTGGGCTTACCATTTGGTCATGTCATAAGGAAGCAGCCTCAAAGGAAATGACTACTCTGAGGCTGATGAAGTGAGACATCTTTCCCTTGCACTTATAAGATCTCTGTGCGTCACGCATCAAATGGAGCAGATTTTGAAAAGCGAAAGGTAAGAAAATACACAAGTGGCTGACATTTATGCGTCTGCAACTGTGTGTAATAAATGTGCGCCAAATGAGAACAAATGATCCTATGCTAGACACACAAGGGGCGAGGAAAGATTACGAAGATGTCGATTAAACCAAGAGATTGTATCACCTACAACGGCAATTTCGAAACTATGTTTATAATAATTTTCGTAGTACAATGATGTGAGTTTAAGGACCTTGCTGAAGGACGTCTGAATTCAAGCAATCATTAGAGGCATTTCTTGTTCAACCTTTTCACGGTATTGAAAAGGTATATACGTGTACATTGTACGTCGTCGTAGACTTTCAAAGTCAACGTACGTGAGCACCAGTTCCCATATTGTAGATCCTCCAGATTGTAGATCTAAAATCGTTGCCATTACCTTCGTATAACTGAAAGCTGCTACACAAGAATCTTGTGTTTGAATCTGTCGATGATTGAAGCGGCACTATCCTGGAGGTCATGGATCTTCGATTAATACTCGAGTCACACAAATAAAATTATGGAAATTTCTTCAGACATTCCTAGTAGACACAGGGAATCCCCATTTCCTCATAAGTCTCCAAACATCTGATTGCTTCAAATGGCTACATCAACGCAGCTCATTAAGCAGAGCGGCCCAATTGTGACCTTTGGTAGCAATATTGGTGGCATATCTTCGTTTGTTCTTCAATTCAATGGTCCTCAAAATGATGGGCCAAATCGGCGTCTGCGGTGAGCCAAATCTGGGCAACGTGTTGGATTTTCATTATAATTCAAACAACACCCACCCAATGCCATCACTCAATTTCACCCAAAAGCACCCACTTTCAGTGCCTTTGGCAGAACCAATGTCACTGAAAACAACAAAAATGGAACAGCGTCCGGAGCGTCGAACGATGCTGGCTTTTTTCGCTCCAAACTTACAAATTATCATTACAGAAAACTCTTCGCAAACAGATACTGAATAAGACTCAAAATACCTCTTTTTTCAGTCGGAAATGTGCATCCTCAGATTTTTTCACTCAGAGACTGCACTTTTCAGACAAGCAACTGATATGTTCAGGGGCGTCACTAATGGAAAATCGTTGTATCACTTTGGCTTCCAAATCGTCGAACATTTTTCGGACTCCGTCACTGTTTGCTCTCCGATGTTACGGTGCTGATGACGATAAGATAAGATAGGGTCCACGTTACGTTTGGGGAGTGTGCACATGGGCTGTATGAATTGCCCCTTAATATTGACCCTCACTCCGTTACTCATGAAATATCATAAATAAAATAGCGCCAACGAAGATATGGTCGATGCTTTGATGGCAATTTTATTTAATGAATTTTTTATCACTTCACGATAATCAGAAGCCTTTCTACGTCTTATAGAATGGTGTCACTACTGATAGCAAACGAAGAGACCAGCTGTTCGGTAGGAGGTTCATTTGGCGTTAGAGGAGACCAACGCAAACTCGTGTTTTCCTTTTTTCGTGTTCTCTTCTTAGAATCATCAACTACCGAATTAAGCAAACGTAAATTAGTTCCCATTCCTTCCTTATATTCCTTTGCTTAGAATGAGTTTACCTAGAGTCTGGCACTGCCGAGGTAAGTACTTTCATCAATTAATTATGATCGAACAAATATGGGAAAGTCGACAAAGACACTATAGCACACTTTACTTTCGTGTTCGTGCCCCATTCTTGAAATGTCTTCGCGAAGATGCATCCTATGTGCAATCTCCAGACAGATCTATTGCTACCGATGGCATGGCATTTCTCAGATGTGACAGTGACGAATGTTTGGTTTCGCTAAGGGCTCATCGTCGACTCTTGGCTGCTGCAAGAAAACTCAAACGAAAATTAATGATGATGATGCTGGTGACGATAGATGGAACAAGATGATCGAAAAATCCTCCTTCGAAGTTGCGGTTCGATGATTAAGTGGAAAACAAATTCAAAACTTGGGTGTATTTGAAAAACCACAATCAAGACACGTAAATCGTAAATCATTAGCGTCAGGTAGGTTTACTTACGGTTTTCTCTGATTCTTATGTTAATAGGTTTCGGTTTCAACGATTGTAAAAGATGTCATAGTTATTATATACTTCAGAAAGATATACTATTCTAAAACTGTCTATGTCTACTCATCTACAAACGGACATTTCTTCTCGAATGGTCAACAAAACGATTGTTTTAATTTTAAGAGATGATTTGTAGGATTCCCGTCGACCCATTCTGATCCCGATCCACAATAAAAGGTTCGGTGATTTTCTTTGAGAATAAGCTACGAGACATTCTACTGATCTCATGCGTAGATCAGTTTGTTTGCGCATTTGTTTATTGTGTCCATTTTGTATACATTTATTAAAAGAGACTACTGTCTTTCATCAGTTAGTAAACGATTGAAGACTTACCGTACAAGAGATTGATTGTTTGAATTTAGACCACAGGCGATGATTATTTTGTAGTAACACGATGTGGAGACGAAACACAGATCCCAATCATTCGGAAACCTTTTCATGATTCTCTTCGTACACTCAGAAACACATAATTAGGTTATTTTACAATAAATGGTGGATAAGTTATGCACACATGTTTGTAGAAAACGAAGTAAATAAACTCCAGAAACGCGTCTGGGGCCATATCGAAGTACCATTTCCCCTCTACACGCTTGCGCAATCTGAAGACTTTGTTTTCATTCAGTTTTTTTGAGTAGCTGAAGTATGGCGTCTTAAACGTACGAATGCTGCTTTAACGTTCATTCACTGGCCCTTTTCAACCAAAACATAAAATATGTTTCGTAGCATAAATCTTGGCTTCCAATTTTCAACTGCAAACCAAGCAAATTAGCGATGATCCAAGAGTTAAATGATTATTGCTTGGGAGGTCTATTAGCCGAGGCCGAAGGGTAGCTGAAATACTGAAGACGAAGGCTGAGCTAACCTGCAAACAATCAACAAAAAACACCATTTCTCCTCTATCTGCGTTGAATGGCTTTCGTTAGTCTGGGTTTAACTGCTAAAATAGTCAGAAAACCAATCAACTCATTTAATCTGCATCTGGTTTAGGTAACTTCAAATGCGTCTGTCAGTTTCCAACATAGCAGAAGCCGTTTATGCCCAATGGAATGTTCTGTACAGAAGTATTGCCATAACAGTATATCGACATTGTGTGGTGCAAGAAGAGCTCCTCGAACTCGACCATAAGTGGTTTATGCTGGTGCCTGCCGTTGGTGAGAAGAAACAGGAATCTTCTGAGAAAGAGAACAGGAGAATATACGCCGAGATACCAAACCTTCTTTATGCAGTCGCCACTTTACACACTTTTACTTGCTTTCTAAAGTGTTTTGACCCATTTGAATAACGCGGTCGAAACCCATTCGGTACGGTGTGTGTTGAAATTGAAAACTTCTGGTGTTGCCGTGATTTGAGGCTACCAGAGAGGAATTTAATCATGCAACTAGGAAAATCTCCTCCGACAGCTCTGGCGCTCCTATTACAACGGTGGGGATACGTCACCGTTTACGTCAGTTTCACTGATTGTCGCAGTTAAATTTAACTTCATTTTATTTCCTTCTAGTTTTCCTCGGTATTTGCATCACATCAATGTTGGCAGGAAAAATACATTCCTTGCACATTTTTATCCTAAAAAGAAAAGAAAATCTCTTCGGCCGTAGAACCATGGAAATACAAGAGAGGTGAGTGATGGCGAGCAACCGTGAAGTGAAAATCAATTTGCACCCTCACATTGTTTCCTCACATCCACACGAGCGTTCATGATGAATCCCTGTCGAGACCACCATCCTTTCCACCGGGAGTTTTCCCATTGTTGAGGAGTAAAAAGCGTTGACGCTGTTCGGTACGGTTCGTTAGCGATTCGACACGGGGAAAACTGTCGCCAAGGGGATGGTTGACTCCTAAGAAAGGAAAGTGAGGCAACAATAGTACCGTAGGCCTTCACCCATACTCGTATAATCAGAGACGTTATGTTGCTGGCATGGCAGGTCTACAAGGTGCTACACCTTGTAGATTCCTGTTCTTCGAAGCAGGCAGAATATGGATCGGTTCGCAGCCTGCCGATGATGGACTGAAGTTTTCAACGGCTCGTTATGAACAGGTGGTAGGGAAACCGATAGGGGTTTTGTTTGTACGTAGTATAAAGTGTCTTAGTATTTGTTGTTCTGACAACCACCGAAAAGTACTGTTCTTGGAACATCGATGCCGGTCCAGCCTATTTTTAATTCAGATTTTTATAAGAATTTGTAACAGAATGGTAATAGAATGACAAAAAATGTGTGGGCAATGCTTTCAATTAAAGACCATACTCGGGTTAATTCCAAGGTGAATAGAATCGCTGATTGTTGCATGTTTTTTGAAGGTAAATCATCAATGCTCTTGCCTACAATATGTGTGTATGTTTTCTATCGGAAAACGGAAACCGGAGATAAGGTCAAGTTTTCAAAGTGATATGGTCATCCATAACGCTGACATTTTTGTATTGAAAAGTGAGCAATTTAGTTCAACAGTCAAAGTATCATTTTTCATCCCCTGAGGCTTTTACTGTACTACCGTTGACCTGTTGAAAGGTAGTCTAAATTCCAAATGTTTTCTGGGTAAAACGTATGCCACGGATGCTATGTGGCAAGAAAAAGAAACAAACCACCCAGAAATATACAAATGGCCCCTGTCTAGCGAATCATAAATCATCTGTGCAGGTATGCATCATGGTTGATGTGTCCTTCATCTGAACGCCACATCACCATTTACACATCACATTATGCTCGCTGAAGTGGGGAAATGCTCAACTGTCAACATGCTTAGAAAGAGACAAAACTGATGGGTTAAAATATTTGAAAAATTATGAACAAACCATCATCCTCTTCGCTGCAACATTCACTCTACTCCCTCCAAGCACAACCAAAGCAATGCATGAAAGGTACGGTACCGTTGTCCTGGCGCAAACAATTTAACCAAATTTATGTTTCCATTACCGAATCATTTCTTCCTCCCCATTAACCTCAACTGAGGGCGCATCTGTGAGCCTAAGCTATTTTCTGGGTATCTTGTGGTACGAAAACGGTGTAACTAAACTGCTTTTTTCACATCATAAATAATATTCTGCTCCTATCGGTACGAAGACCGAAAGATTTTGCTGTGCTAGTTCCAGAAGATCGGGACGAAAATATGGCATAATGAAT
This sequence comes from Anopheles cruzii, assembly GCF_943734635.1. Taxonomy (NCBI): domain Eukaryota; kingdom Metazoa; phylum Arthropoda; class Insecta; order Diptera; family Culicidae; genus Anopheles; species Anopheles cruzii. The sequence continues at coordinate 58,479,441 of NC_069145.1, forward strand.
TACACTAAAACCGATACAAAAATGGTTACGACCATCAAAAAATTAATCGATTTATTGAAACATTCACGTAGTTCGTTAAAACTACAAAATTTCGTAAAGTTCAGCCACAGATGAATCCGTCAGATTAACACGGCCGAAAATCGTTTCAAAAGCGACCACTCAGGTCCGCATCTAAAGATGTCTCACCAGTCAATTGCCGGTGGATAGGAATCCTATCTTCAGTAGCAACTCCTGTTTTCTTGAATGTAATTTTTGTTATAAGGCTGCAATCTGTTTAGAAAAATTGCGTTACCATAAACTTCACATAATGTGATTTATTAATACCTTTTTCGTTTAAATAGATTACTGTAAGGGCTTGATAGCAGCGACATCTTCCTGGAAGGTCAGTAAGACTCACTGTGACCTTCATTCCTCGTCTGCACAGCAAATCCTGCGCATCATTCTCATGATAAAACTGATTTATTGCATCGAGCATCGTGTATAAAAAATCAAACATAAATCAATATAAAACTGTCCAATTTTTGTCAAGTGCCTGAACCTGATACCAATTAAGAATCGCACAAATGCTGCATGATGTCTTCTACTTGAATTAACACTATTTTATAGAAAATCTTGTTTTCAAGCTTTCGATTTCAACCTAAACAAAACGCGAAATTATGATCGCCGACTGAACAAAACAAAGAAAAGGGCGTCTATTAAGTGGCACAAAAAATCGCGAGAAATCTTTTTATTTAATTATTCACGAAGATTGAAATACAATTTAAGTGCCACGGTTCTGCTGGGCCAGAGCTGCAGTGAGTCCGGTGGCCACCGTGGCGGATGTCGACAAGGTTCCGCTGACGAGTCTGCGTACAGTCCGGACCACACTCGGTCCATTCTGACCAGCTCGACCACCGCCCGGCTGTAATTGAATTATGCAAATTCGAAGTAAAATGAGATAGTGCTATGTTTTAACACGGCAACGAGGGCCCGAAGAGCGCCGGTACATGCATTGGAGACCCCATTTTGGAACATGTTCTGCCAGAAGCTCGATAGCAGGTTCGGACAAGGTCTTTCAGTACTTCGAGCTTGCTAAGCGATTGCGAAATGTAAAGTTGCAGGCAAAACATTTCAACATTTAACTAGCGAGGAATGGAAACAGCACACTGACTATTGCACACTGACGTAATGTGGACTTTCAGCTTTGTTTGGATACAGGAATTGGAAAACAATCAGCATTTAATGCTGCCGGTTAAGTTTCTACACAAGTTTTTTTTTTAACTTCGTGTTTTCTCTGTGTTAACAAACAGTTGAGCAAAACTTAACACATCCCTAATTTTCACATTTTTAATTTCACATCCCTTATTTTCCATCATTTGGTTAAATAATATAACATCCCCTCCAGTTATGAATAATGGAATAATGACCTATGTTAATAAATTTCATGGGATTAAAGAGATGTTATTGAAGACTCAGACTTTTTTCAACGTGAAATATATTTCCGAAAAACTTTCCTTTATTTTGTGCGAGAGCTTCTTACGTTACAGCATTATAATTGGTGACTAGTGAAAAATTTATGCAAATCAATCTATGCGCGTACAAATGGACCACATTTCAAACGAAGGCCAACTATTTGAGAACATTTTTGAGTTCTTGCTCCTGTTTCCCGTGGAATACTAAAATGTCCCAGAGACAAAAGGTCGCGAGTTTAAATTAATTTTGTCCGGGAATTTTCGAAACATTTCCTTTAGGATTGCCTCGCATGTTGAATGGTGTGTTGTCAAGTAAATTGAGTGGTAAGGGTGAACCATCAACCTTCGATGTTAAAAGGGTTCAGCAAATAGTTCGAACAGTATATGCAAATGAAGTTAGTAAACTAGTATCTAAAAGAACCTTTAAGAACGGCTAAAGATTCTTCCTTACTTTAGAAGACACTGCGTCAGTTTTATACATTGCGTTGGGGAAAAGTCATTATCAAGGAACCGTAGCGTTTCGTAGAAATTCTTTATAGTAAATCCTAGCAAGCGCTTGCCTTTTCGACGCTTTTCTATTCTGAAAAGCATGCGTTATATGAAGAGACCAGATGACTGACCGACGACCACTTACTGAAGACGGTGATTGGAACTGGTTCCGAATACATTTGCCTGTAATGTTGTCCACAATACAAGTATAATTGACCATGTCCTGCGAAGTAAGGGAGCGAGAGAGAAAAGATCTTTGAGAAAAACAAGAACAGCAAAAGAAAACTAAAGAAGGCATTCGAAGACTCAAGGAAAGAATCGGGATTTGAAAAAGAACAACAGAGCCGATTACAGAACATCTACGCCCAGAAAAGGATCGTTTCCAGAAGGTTGGAAAAAGGAAATTGGAACATCCAGAGAAGGATAATAACAGCTGGTCTGCTGCCAGCGGCGTCCCTAACCACGACGCCTTCCCGATGTGGACGACAATCGAAATACTTTCTGAAGTTACCGAATGGAATGATGTAACAAGTTTCAGTTACGGGATCCTTTTCGGAGAGTTTTTTTCTTCCAATTTCGACTGAATTGGTGCAAGATGGTAAGGTTCACAACCTACATAAGCAACGTCTTAAAAAATACTGACAACGGGAACGAATTGGATAGGAGAACGCCCGTTCACTCGGTTTCGTCGGGATTTCCATCGTCCGTCCGGCACTGGGATCAACTGCTCTTGATGTATTGTATCAAAGGGTTCGGGTTAGTCTAGCCCAATCGTTATTCCATCAATGAAGATTAGAAAATATGGTTCGGAAATCGATATGACTGAGATGATATCTATCAGCAACATGTGGCTTTCGGTAACCAAAAAAAAAAACATAAATCTTTCCATTGGTATGATCCTTTATTGAATTCCGTTGTACAGCAGCATTCTAGAAGACCGCGGGCTCGAAACCCTACTTTTAAGGATTTAATGCTACCAGGTGTCGATGCAGGACAGCAATAGAAGCGCATTGCGCAACCAACTCTGAAGCATAACTCTTTTCAACCCGTGCAATCAATAGCGAGTATTCGGCGAGCCCGTGCGTCCTACGGTGGTGGGTTAATGTGCACTTAGCCACTTGAGTTGCGTTTGCATTGCAAATCAGCTTGCCTCGACCACCCGTATTGACGCGCACGGTCTTTGGCGTAATGTTATTTTGCTTTTTGATGCCTGTGAAAAAAAGAAAAGGACCGGGAGTAAAACGGTGAGAGCTGGCGAAGTTAACAACAACAAAAATGTAAGTTTTCTGGCGACAGCTTTCCAGATGATGCATCGGGGGTTCGATGCTCCACCAGCATAAACCACGCACTTGAAGCCATGAAATGGTTTCAATTCAATATTCAAATGGTTTGGCCCCGAGTTGAAGCATATAACAGTTCACAAGTTCGATTAAAGTGCAACCCTCGTCACATGTAAAGAAATGTGGCTAGTTTTGAGTTAAATAATTTATTGTGGAAGTATAAATACAACTTAGTCCGATCTCTAAGGTTAAAAAAAATAAAGTTGAATGACACAATATCACACAAAGAACCACTTACAACACTGCACACCAAAAAAAGGAAACTACATTCGAAATCAACGACATTGTTTGTTAGAGACATTTAAATGTTCACACTTTGTTCAGCAATACATTTGAACTGCACTTCGACAAAAGCCGAAATTTCAATGCTCGTTTCAGCATTTGACGAGGGTTACAATATAGCATACATATTCATTTTGCCGTTTGTGAGGGAACAAAAATTCATTTGCATTTGAACTGAATCGTTAGGCACGCGTTGTCATCAATCTTGGGTCGTCAGCGGTCAATCGCACCGTACTCATCTCCATTTTATGAAAATTCATCCTCCTCTGCATCATTTATAGAAACCGCTGATGTTGGGTGCCCGAAATGTACTTTTTGTAACATGAACCGTCCTTTCACAGAACATGCCAACAATTGTCACTATTATTCACCCTTAAAATTACGGACACAACCGCTACAATAAACAACCCATCGGTGCATCGCAGGTCGGTTAAGGTTAAGGTGGTCGCCCGCTTCGAACTTAGACCCCAAAAGAAGAAGAAGATATTTTGTTGAATGCCCCTCAAAAACTTCTCTTTCTGTTTCCAATGCCATGCCGGTTCCAGGTTAGATGTTGGATATTTATTAGGCAACATTTCTCACACCTTGTAACACATTTTCGTTCTCCCTGTCTTCCTGTTTGCGTTTGGAACTTCACAGTCTGAATAATTAGCCATGTATAAAGATGTTCAACAACAGCTTCCAATGACATGGTGAACTTGGTGATTGATGTACGGTGTAACATTCGTGGCTTAGACAACGGGTGTTCTTGTGAACTAAATTACATTTCATAGGCAACATTTATTTTTACGCCCTTGGCGCCAACATTTGTTTTCATACTCGCTTCATAAGTCACAAGAAAAAAGTCTTCGTCCATAGCTCCGTTTGGTTTGCCACTTGAATTTGTTTCTCGCAAGGGAACTTAGTTTCGCTTCTAAAAGGGAAAATAGACAATTTTTCAAAAGATGGTTAGCAGCGTTTTTCGTAGCGTCCCGTGATGACGTCTCGCCGTATGTTATGATGCTTATTATGTGACCGAGGTAGGTGTATGGTTCTTAATACTTATGTTTCTAAATTTTTTAATTACCTCTTTCTGTTTTGGGTACTTTGTGTATCAATCTCAGTCGTTTTTTTCGTGGGCTAAGGAGCTTCATCGTTATTATGTGCTTTAAGGTGTTTTTCTACATTTTTCGTTCTTCTCTTTCAGTCCTTGATTTTACTGACGACGGACGTCCTAATCAGTGGACTGGATTGATTTAGCACATCAACGGTTCAGCGTTCTTAGCAAAGAGGTGTCTCATCCAAGGGAACAGAAATATTGGACAAATGCACCCATTCTTAGCAACCAAGCATGACCTAGTCCGTCATTCGTAACCAACCTTATTCACTCTGAAGGCAACTTTTCTTTGCCGCCTCAATGCCAAATAGCTTCTTGCAAGTATACATCCGCTTTCAGCTTAATTAATCCGACCCGACAACGCTAAGAGCTTAAAGGAGTCTGAAATGCAGCATTCTCCGGTTCAATTAATATCGAAGTCGCACAGAAAACAAGTTTAAAACATAAATTTAATCCACACATGTGCCTGCCCATGCTAAAGACGCCCGGTTAAATTATGTTGCTCACCACCGAGCCAATGAATATGTAAAACGACTTTCGGTTTCTGAATTCGCTAATGGACGTCGGATCCGGCTATAAGGCGCATTCTTTGATCGTGTAAAAAATGTGAATGAAGTGGAATCGCAACCAGTGTCCATTGGCAAACGGAACTGTATTCATTTGCAGTTGAGCAGAAACACAGCGAAAAGAGAAAATGCCAAATGGCAATGAAACCAATCTGAGGGCCAGATTAAGGAATAAATTGCTGCGAAACTGCATAGCAGCTTACAACGGATGCGTGGTTTCAATAACCGGAGAAAGGTACGGAAAGAACTAAACTCCTTTGGAAGCAGGAAACCGCTACTTTGGCCTCGATTTACGTCGGAAAGGTTCAAAGTAAGTTATCGCATCTGTTATGCTGCATCCGTATGACGATTGGTTAGGCGTGTGAGTTTAAGCAACATTTATTTTAATCCAACAGCAAGCCACAGATATTTAAATAAGAAAAGGCCCACAAACTCGTATTGTTTTAAAAATTAAAAATGGAGTTTATGTGGACTCTTCGGTTAAGCATCCTCAGTCCAATAAAACTGCATTGGCTCACTTCACGATGCCCGAGGTCGCTTAGAATCATGTGAAAACAACCCGAGAGAATGAGTAAATAATGAACATAAGATAAATAAATAACTTACTTCAAAGGCCGCGTTGTGAGGAAGTGCCTCTTAGCGAAGTCATGGGAGAGAAACGGTCACTAGTCGGTAATTAACACTCACTTGCCACTTCGATCGTAACTGGTTGTGTCTTGACGTGGCCACGGGATGAATACGCCCGGCATTCGCATTTGAATGGGCCGTTGCCGAAGTACTGTTCGACCAACTCCCGGGTGATGGTGGCTGTCGCTCCCTGCAGCTGGATACCGCTATGAGGGTCGGTGTGGTGTTCATCGTCAGTCGGTGGCGGTTTGGTGCTTCCGCTGCACTTGAACGAGATCTGCAGCAGAAATTGGAGGTTGAAGTGAAGGTGATGTACACAAAAACACATGACGTAGGTTTTGCTATCCACTTGAGTGTAATCAAATAACACCTCCAAAGATGACACACATATTCAAAATGTAGGATTGGTATAGGGAGAAATAAGACATCAATTAGATGACCTAAGTGCCGAACCTTTTAATGCGATCGATGGCTCCAATATCTAAGGTGTAGTGAAGGTGTAATTTGGTTGGTATAGTCCAAATAATCATGTGTATGACTCTCAAACTCCGCCCCTCGATACTCAGCTCCGCGACTGTCATCAGTGAAGTTCCGGCACCGGTCTAGAAGTTCCAGTTCGGTATCTTCGAAACCATACTTTTCTTCATCGTCACTATCATCGTGCTCGGGTAGTAGAGTTGGTTTCACGTGCTCGAGGAAGATGGTGCGGGAATCGAGAATTCTGACCTGAACACACCACACCCTCTCGGGTGGAACCCTTCTATCCCAATGTCGCCATCCGGCAGGATTGCATCGGAAATGTTACCAAAATCTCCATGTTGATGTCCACCTTCTAGCGTAACACCAATTGGCTGGCGCTGAAGAAAAGCTCCCTGACAGTCCTTATACACCTGTGAGCCAATTACATCGACCATGGTCCAAGCCGATAGTAAATAATTGAAGCAGTGTCGCCTTACTTATCCGCACGTTGGTAGCGGTTGGTAGTTAGTTCGATGGCTCTGATGTTGGTAGTCTATACGACGCAGATGGAGTTTATCCTGTTCAGTGCTACTGAAACGGAACGAAGCCAACGTCATTGGACCTTCGGGATCTTTTACTGCAGCAAAGTTGAACCGACAATATAGTGCTTTACTGCACAAAGAACAGGACCCCAAACATAAAACGAATGTTGAAATGGAGCAGGGTAGACTGTGGCTCACTTGAAACTGCGCTCTCGTTGGCAGCGCTTGAAAGAGTGGTAAAGCATAACACGTTTATAACATACGATAACACTTGACATACGCTTGGCGCCGTCTGTTATTGAGCCCGGGCCCAGACTAGACATGGCGTGGCAAGAAAAATTTAATTTACGGCGAGAGCACAATACATATTTTCCACGTTTCACCTTTTTCCGACGTTTTTGCGACACGAAGCAGCACACTTCGGTAGCACCTTCTCATTGGGGAACATTTCTTGTTGCACACCTTTCGCAATTTAATCCTCCACTACACTTCTTTCTGCACACTTCCCACCATACATCTGATCTCGATTTCATCTAATAAATGTTGCAGCCGATAGAGTACTGTGTGGACTGCAACCCGAATCGAGGGCGAGTTTCGCGAATTAATGCACTTCACTACTCCGAGAGTGAAGGGCTGCTTCGAGCAACGGAAACTCCCAGGAAGATAGTGATACGATGTATAACCTGCCCAAGACTTGCGAGATTGGGTGCTTTTCACTAATTTACTTTCTTCTTTTCTAAGACCTTATCGCAAGAAAGGCATGACTTCTTGGTGGCGGACAAAATTGATCGCGATTCAGTTCTCGCCTCACTGACCGCAACTTTAAGCGGTGGATAAAAGTGATTTCTTTTCTAGTGTCCCGGTTTCGTATCTAACATAATAGAGCTGGGATATAAATTTTGCACAACGAACAAACGAACAAGGTGCATGTCCCCGGTAACTTTCTTCAATGCACGAACAAGTCGACACGGGGTTTTCCGGTTGGCCAGAGGTCATCGCAAAGAGAAAACTTGATCAAGGTTTTCGTGCTTGGACGTATTCTTCTCGCTCCCGGGAGTTAAGACGACGTCTGGGTTTATTGGGGATTAGAGTTTCTGTCGGTTCCACTTTTTCTCAATCGATAACGGAAGCGGCTTTTTTCGCTTAAGTGATCGTTAGTTGCTATTACCTGCTAGGTCAGTCATGCCTGTTCAGATGATACTTGTAATTAAAAAATGCATTAAAGTCTTCATTAGTGTTTGCTTCTTATTTTTCGGTAAACTGAAATTATATTGTATTACCATACTACGCCATAAAATAAATGTTCATGGATATTGAATATTAAATGACTCTTTTTTGTAATTTACAGCACGCTCACAGCATCACGCTCCATTAAATCGGAGCTTGTTGTAGGAACTGAACCGATAAAATCTTGCACGTTAATGAAAATATTTTTTATGCCTCTTGAGTGAAGTAAAAAAAATGAACATTTTCCCTTCTCGATGATTGCGAATCGGAAACTGATTGTGTTTGGCAGGTGAGGGAAAAGAAACCGTAATATGCTGTCGTAAACTATTCTACGCAAACCACTAATCGACGATGACTTACAGGCGGTAGGCTATGTTTCTGATAAGTGCCCCCCAGGCGAGGTAAATAATCGATCGCCAGCTGTCTGAGTAGAAAGTAAAATGAAACTACACTCCGGCTGTGGCCAAAGTTTGGTTAAAAAGTTAACATCCCCTCCAGCAAAAAAGACGACAAAACGTATTCACGTTTCGTCTAGTTTCGTTGCGATTTTCTGTAGCACAAGGAAACAAGGAAAACTGCACTTGCATGGGGTGAATCGATGAGGGCGGTTTGATGAAACAAGCAAATATGTTTCCCGCACGACGAAGAAATAAAGAAGAAATGAAATTTACCGCACACATTATTTAATGGCAGCCATAAATAACTATGGCGGTGGCTCCAGTAGTCCGCTAGGACACCTTCTTCCGTTTCCGAATGACAGTCAACACCCTCTGAACCGTCAGAGTCTTCCACTGTCGCCTGTCTGCAATTTGCGTACGGCACATGATGACGGGTGATCGACGAAGTAAAAGAAGACTGCATTTGCAAAAAACTTTCCAACTCACTGAATTATGCAAAGCAAACTCGGCACGGGCACATGGGGAATAGTTTGAGGTTAGAGTGTTTTGAAGAGGGTTGTAGAACCGTTAGAACGAACTACTTACTCCCTGAAACGAACTCCCTGCAATTAGAGGCCAGGTATCGTCGATTCGTTGGGAAATTTTAAAATAATAATCTGGAAGAAAATAAATCCCGACTTTAACGGGCGACTCTTTAAACTTACTGCAATCAGGGAACCAGTTTCCCACAGCGTAAGCATAGTTCAAGGGGCACCTCTTGCACCTCTCACCACATCCTCTAACACCTCTGGGAGGCAAAGAGAAAACTATCGAATGACGCGGTCGAAGTAATACGTCCTTGAATCGTTCATGTCGAGTGAAATCAAAAACTCCTTCGCCGGTACACCCGTGAGCCTCATCAATCATTGCATTGAGAAGGACGAAATTCATGTAGGGCGTGATACAGCATTCGCAACCTCATGCACAAGAAGTTGATTGTCGATCCCATAAGGGACACAGTGCAACATACGTAAGTGAAATAAATGCTGCATCGCAACAGCGATTGGAAATTCTCTTGGTTTGAAAAATCGAATCTAAGTTCCTTTATCCGGTTCCGGTTCATCGCTCTTAGCTTGAAGTTTGTTGTAAGACAGTTCATGAGACCTTCAATTTATTGCACGTTTCGATTACGTTAAGGGGCGTACAATGAGTCGAATTCGCCCTGCTAGGACGCAAGACCTGCGACATGAAAATTCTCTATGACACTGGTGGTCTATGTGGTTTCAACTTAAATACAACATCTAGCTGCTGTCGTACTGACGAAAATGTAGTGCTGCGTGACGAGGCTGAAAGCTACCTCAGCATGCTTAACTGTTGGAGTAACCTTTTACACCGCATTCTGCAATACCGGCCCCTCAATGCCGCTTGCAACTGCGCTTGAAACGTGATTGGTCCCTCTCAATGGTTTTTTTTTCTAATAGTAATAGAGTAGTACTAAAACCTTCCAGTATTTTCATTTTTACAGAAGCTATTCAACTGGCTTTTCGAGAAATCACATTTTCCGCTAAAACTATGATTAAACAAACCTCGAAGATCGATGATATCGTGTTTCGTCAGCTCTAGCCAAATACAAACACATTTTCCTTAAGACTGAGTAGATGTCCTCTGTAACCAAAGAGTAGGTTTCCTTTGGCGGAACGTCCGCTTCTGTCAAAGAATGAGTAATCAATATCAACAATCTTTTAAGCAAACATGCTTTTCGTATCGTGGAGATTCGTGAGCCTGAACCATAAAAATCGTAGACAAGGAAGGCTGTCGAAAGATTGTTTGTGGGTAAAATTGATTTTCAAAATATTTTAGTTGTTGGACTTAGTTCAATGTGATTAACGTAGTTATTTTTTGACTCGAATGAGTAATCCTGCACCGTGTTGCCATAACATACCCATGGACACCAGTGTTAAAGTAATCAATTCAACGCACAACAAAATCGATGGTTCACATATTTTTTCTTATGTTGCCGTCGATGTCTTTCATTCATCTTGTTTGGTCTGAAACAAGAAAACACGAGAAGTACAGTCCTCACGAACATGTACACTTCAGCTAGTTGGAAAACAAGGACAACGATCATAAATTAACATGAAAATGTAATTACAGGCATTTCAGGTTACTTTCATGAATGAAGGTCCCTTCTCTGGAGTATGAGGTGATGTTTAATGTTTTGGTTTTGCAACTATCTCCAATTACCACCTCAACCTTTTGAAGGGGTTCAGTAGTCTTCCAGAAAAACGTTAATTGCCGATGATAAATAATTAAACAATCTTTGCTCACGAAACATTTCGAAGGTCTCGGATTGGGCCACCAGCGAATGCCAACGAACAAGAAAAGAGGCATTATGCTTATATTCGGGCTCCATGCGAGAGACTAGTTCATAAGGTCAGGTAGACGTAACACGGCCACCTTGGCCATGTTGCAACATTTCGAAATTGCAAGATATAGGGGACCATTACCTACGACCGGAAAAAGGGCAGCAGCAGCGAGAGAGACCTTTTTTCTCGAGGTGTCAGCAACGGGTGATCGTAGTTTGTGTTCCCGGGTGTCGTAGTCTACGTTTGAGATATACGAGTACTAACTTGGACCAGGATTATAAACCAGGTGAATTTACGAAAAACCTTCTGGATGCTTAAATTTTGCATTTTTCTTATTTTTGATGCATATCGAAACAAAGAGTAATTTTTTTAATCTCAAAAAATAACATCTTATAATATTTCAACATCGCAAATGTTTTCAAATAAAAAATTCATTGATATTGAAATTGTACAAGTTAAGCATTTTATTTGACTGTTAGGTTGGGTGGAATTTAATCACTACTAACTTGCTTGCACTCAAGTTGATGCGCTGTCATGGATGATCTGTAGATCAGCTCGTCTATAGACGAGCTACAAAGTCTGTGAAACAACAGTGATTCATTTTACGCGTCAACCGAGATTTTTTTGAGAAAAATGACGCGATCGATAACAGCACACTTGCATGGCTGCAGTGTATAAATTATGGCTTTTGGATCTATTCTGTATGGTTTCATAAGACACGCAACATCGTGTTAAATCTTCACACCAGAGAATAAGTCAAAAGCGTAAAAATATTATCTCGCTTCTAAAACGGCGGAAATCTAGCATTAAACCATGTCCTGCGCTTCCAACTATCGATAAAAGCTTCAAGAAAAATGATCTACCAAATGGTTTAATTCAGCAGCTGAAGTCGAGAAAAAGAAAGATTAATAGCACTTGAGATGTTGAACCGGTTCCGTGTATAACACTTAACCAACGGTTGTCGTCGTGAAATGAGTTGATGCTACAAAACAGAGTGGTCAGAAAATCCCAAACGTTTTTTACATACGCGTTAAGTCGATAAATAACTCTGCTTTTGCGTACAAATGAAATTAACAAAATAGCTTGAAATGCACACCGCTAATTATGTTGACATGTTTATGCTGGGCCTGTTTGACTGGCGTCAGGATCAGTTTCACTGGGACCGAATGATTAACTTCTTCATAGCCGACGGCAGTCGACCTTCAGTTTGTGTGATGTCCGATCTTATCGCAAATCAAACTGTCCCGTTCAGTTTGTCACACTGGACCTAGCCTCTCTCACTCACCAATGGCTGGCACAACATTAACTTTAAATGGCATGTAATTACTTAATCCTCGAAACGTGTCCTTGATTATATTATTTATAATGAATTCTTTTCATGTGTTCCATCGAGCTTTTGGGAGAGTCAAAGGTCCAAGAATTCACCAGCTCGTCTTGTGTGACTTTTCGTCTTCTTGAATTAGGCTATTGTTTTTGGTGTATTTTACGAGAAAATGTGTTATTTAATTTCAAGAAAATTGTGATAAACTTCAAGCCACTCGATTGATTTTAGAGAAAGCAAAATAAGTGGAAGATTAAACATTGTTGCAATACCTACAAAACAAAATAACTTCCAACGGGTAGCAGACGTGAAGCAACCACAATTCGAATTCGATGCTAATCCAAATTAACATGCATTCGAGCAAAACTGTGCACCCGTCTGGTCGCTATGCTTCGACCGACGGAGACCGTTTATTGATCGATGCTATTGAAGAGTACGCCAGTCGACAATCGAAACACCGAATTTGCGAACGCGGGACTCTGCAGGAAGTTGCCCGCCTGAAAAGTGTTTGATAAACAAACCGTAACGACTCTGCGCGGACTTCCCGAAACTTTGGCTGGAAAATTGTTGTTCATCGATCGAAACGATATGCAGCATATCCAGAGAATCGAGCAAAGAGCAAGAGCGTTTTGCACCGATCTATGCCGTTGTCATTTGTTGACTATTGCAGTTAGCCAAAAACCAAACTGGTTACGCTACGTGCTTCCAATTAACAAAAACCAACAAATTCATTCCGTAGAACAGCAGCAACTCCAGCCAGGCATTAAATACCCGCGGTACATCATCATGCTGGCACCAAATAGGTGAGGCAATAAAAACAAGTGAACCTCTCTTCTATAGGTTGGCGGCCTTACTCCCATCGGGACAGCAAATATGCAAACCATGTTTAGGACACCTTCAATTCTACATTCCTCTGAGTGAAATAGTAACGTGGAAGTGATGTCCTCGCAACTGCTGCAGGCCGAAACACATCAGTGAACGTACTACACCCAATCGAACACCAAAGTCCTCCTAGAAATGGTCTGCTTCCTGGGGGTTTGACAACATACGTGTAAAAATTGCGTTCTGAAATGGACCCATGAACCATTCTGCAGACACTCATTGTACCATATGCTGTATCAACGTATTGACCCTATACGCAGACCCAATGTGTTCGGAGCATAAATATGTTACATGTCCAACTGCGCTGTTCAAAAGATGGAGGCAAGACTCTAAGGCGTAACACAAATTAGGCATATCAATTTCGATAGGTCATTCATTCGGATATCTTGTGTGTGTCTGTGTAATGAGAAAACGTAGAAAATAAGAATAAGTTCTTCATCTTCTTATCATTGGCGATGCGTCCATTGTTTGTGCAAAGTGCAGCCAAATGGTTCAGGATGTTTTGCAATTTACATTCCGTATAAGAAAGATGCAAGGTTTGATGCAATAGAACAGCATTCATAAGAATTTGTACTGCTCAAACGAACGACAGTTCAAAGTAATTCATTTTGGACCAAATTGGAATCACATCAATTGGAAAATTTAGAGTGCAATGTTAACAGACATTTTCACTTAAAAAAATTCGATTACCGTCCTTCCATCTACTTTCAGGCAAAAAGTCTCTGTGCATTCAATCTGTGCACTAGCACTTCCGTCCTTTTGTAGAATATGCAAGTGTCAAACGTGATAGATTTTGAATCTTGAGCCTCACATGAGAGCACATTGATGGTTTCTTGCTTCCGTGGATAAAAGTGAGACAAGGGCACCGAATCTAAACAACGATAAGCCTGACTAAACGTCAGCAAAACAACTTCAGACTAGTAGCAACTTCCGGGAAAGGTGGCATTTTAATCAATCCTTCGTAGTTGTGAAACAGCTACAGAAGAACGTACGCTTACTTGTGTCTCGTCCTCGATTTTCAATCAGCATCGATGTTATTTTCTTTTGGCTTCAGTCACAATATTTCATTCACGATTCTTGATCGTTTTGCTAGCTTGCCGTCATTTCTGCAGTTTCCTTTTTATCAAGCCAAGCCATTTTTTTATCAAGTTTTTTATCAAGTCTTCCACATATCAATTTCTGATGAACCGGAGTGAAGAACGGTATCTCGGGATACGCTCCTAACACCGAATCTGTTAATGAATTGTAAACTTTGTTAATGAGAAGTGCATCACATAAAATGTAAATGATTATCGATCGTCTAAACTTTAAATGTTCGTTAATATTAGATTGTTATTATTATCAATATTCAGATAAGATAGACTATTATAAGATTGTTATTCTATCAAGTATTGAGCAGAGCACCATTGTGCTTATTAATCAAATCTTTCAATGTTATTTAAAATCACTTTGGATTAGTTATCTAAAAATATCTAAAAATATCTAAATTTTTAAAAACCTTTTACTTTTTCAAATATCACTCATTTGACTTGCTTTACAAAAGAGACTTTTTTCTGAGGTTAATGTCATTTTAAGGTAGCGTCAATTCTTTTGGTAAATTCTATTCCATCACCATCAGCGTGCAAACAACAGCAATCTTCTGCAACACGCAATCGGAACCACAGGAACCGCTCTACATCTCTCGCAACAGCAGACAGCCGAAGGCATCAGTGCGTTGCATAGATACGAGATAAACGTCACACTTAACAAGCTCTGGCCTTCCCGGGTCTCCCGAGGAAATGTGCAAACTTCGTCAACGAACGGAGGATGCAGAGCAGCCTGCGTGAGATAACTTGTGGATCACTTCCTGACCTCAGTATCGTCTTCGTGTACCGTACAGTAAAAGTTTCATCGTAGCACAGAAGACATCGTCTTGCTGGAGCGTTAGGAAGAGATGAGGTGGTTTCTGTGGTAACACGAACATGATAAACATCCACGGTTGCATTCTTCAGATCGTGAACGTGGCCTTTCTCATTTGCCGTGCGGGGCAAGAAGTTAATCGAGTGCACTAAGTGAATGCAATCCAAGTGCCACGTGCAGTTGCACGTGAGATTGAAGCACGACAAAATCAGGAAATTATACGTCACGCGGTTCTTTATATAATCGCATATTAATTACGATAAAGGAAGGCAAGACGATTCCTTCGATCGGAATTAATTTGCATTAGGCAATGTTTTAAAAGAAGACGATGAAATACTGAATCATGCAGTTCCGCTGAATATTTGAATATCCTATGCATTCATGAATATCACTACTTGCGTTGAACATTTTTAGATACATTTGCAAATGTACAGGAACATGATTTTAACATAAAGTTATTTAAAAAACAGATTGGGTTAACAATATTGGCTTAGAAACGATTGGCTGCAGCGCAGTGTCCTCTTAATGTTTTCAATAAAAGTCTGTTTTCGGTGGTACAATTTCAGCATAAGGAATCAAAATTTTAATAGCTAACGACAGGCAATACTTTCATTAAAGTAGTCATATGTTCTATTGTTTTAGTTAGACACAATTGTCGAATAAAAACCGCATGAATTAATCTAAATTCCTAATAAAACACAGCGTGGGATTCGATAAGATCGTGATGATCAAGATCAAGAGCAAGATTTGAAAAGATGATATCTATCCGCATTTCTTGTTTTTTCTGTTTAGTATATAAATATACAAAAAAGTGTCCGGTTTGATTCGAAACACTTTAACAAAGTACTGGAGTTGGGGGGAATAAGTACTATAATAATAAAATATAATAATAATAATAAGTACTGGGCAGAATATTCGTTGCATACAAATTGCTTAATTTCGCTAAAGAAGACAACGAAGCCTTCTACATACTTTGCTTGCCGTTTAATTGTCGCAGTTGCATGACTATCAGCTGCGTTCATAAATAAGACTCATTATAAGTATGTGCTTAAAAATGCACAATGTCCTAACTATGAATGACAGTGGAAGGTACGGTGAGCGAACACGTTGAAACCAGAATATGTTTGAAATCGGTGCCATCAGATCAGGCGATGAAGTGAGTTATGTCATCCATCAAAATAATAATTATATACCATGATACCTTCAACGATTTGGTGAATGAGTGAAATACGCCACAAAGTATAATAAGAAAATGTATCAATTGTATAGTGCATGAACTGTAACATGTCACAATGTCACACAAAAGCACATTACATGAGCACGTATTTCTTTTCTATAATACAGTGCGTGACAAAAAAGTAAACATTTTAATACGCCTGGATATTTCTTGACTAATGTGCTGTTGAATAAATGCACTCAGTTTTCTGCAAAGGTTCAAAAGTCACAGTGATCTTTTTTTTCAAATCGATTCTCTTTTTTTCGCCAACTAAAACACAAAAGTCATATTTAAATGGCTATATTTCGAACGGCGAATGGAAGGATGAAAGGATTCAAAATATTTCACTGGAGCGTTCACTCAAGGGGTAAACGTGTAAGGGTGTAAAAGAAAGAACCTCTAGAAACCAAACAATGGCACATTTATGACATTGCATTTCTTTTTATTTTTTATTGTTCGGGCTCCCTCATATGATAGATGGTACATTGCGTAAAGATTTGAGCTGAAAGATGTAATGATTCATCGAAATAATACCTCTTTGATGGTCCTTCATCTCAACCACATGCAATCTCTCAACACCCTTCTCATCTGCTCTACTAATACTGGTCGTCAAGTCCCCCTAGCTAAAAGCGACTCCTACGGCGATGCAGATTGCATACCTAACGCCTGGAGTTAAAGATAAAAAATGCATTCTTGCCAGGACTCCACGGGCAGGATTGTAGCCTCTTGAGACGTAAAATGCCATCTGTGCTGGTAAAAGCATGTGCAAAATGGTCATGCATTACCTGGAACTGAGCTGTCTCCCACATTTCCGGATCACGTTCGCCGATGAAGCCAGCTTCCATGCCGGAAACTTGTGTGTTTGTGGCAGTTGTCGAATAGCACGGCTACTACGAAGTTGACCCCAAATTGCCAAGTTTACCTTGCCTTCTAATAGCTACTACCAAGTTTACCCCAAACCTTTATCGCGTCTCGAGGCTACGCGTTCATCCATTTCAGATATGGATCTTGCTAGTGAGACTTTGCAAAATGACGCTCGAGTAAACGCTTGAGTTACCGTTTGAGTTTTATAATAAGAGGGTTAGGTTAACAAATTGTGCGACAAAAATATGAGCATCTCAAATGATAACAGTACAGTTGCAGGTAAGATTAATTCTTCAGAACCTTCAACGAACTCGAAACTTAATACAGCAAAAGCAGCAGAATCTCAACATAATTCTCGAAAGGGCTGTACTATTCTTTCCTCCCACAACGTCGAACAATACATACACATTACATACTGTCGGTTATGTCAACATGCCAAACAAATTGATTAATGCACTACTAGGTCCTAAATGCCCTCAGTATTATGCTAATACTGTGCTTCCGTTAACTGCATACAGCGTAAAGGTAAAGTTGTCGAATCTGGGAGTTCCCAGATGCGAGGAAAGGCCCTTTTGTTTCGACGAAGAATACTTCCGTTTGTCGGAGAATAACGACCGAACGACCAAATTCATGCAAAATGTCCTGTTGTTTGTTAAATTATAATTGATTCCTCTGTCGTTACTTCACCAATGCACGTTTGGCTATTCTGTTGTTCTAAGCGTGCGCATTTGCAATAGAATATCCGCATGTAGAACAAACAGCTCACGATGAGTTATTAAACTAAGCTACACGATGACGAAGGGGTTCATTTGATATTATGATAATCCCGATCGGCTTTTAGGTGCAATATCAGAAAGGTATGTGGAACGCTTAATTATTCGTAAATTAGTCCTTGAGCTATCGTTAAGCTTGCAACTATCCAACGTACACATGCTTCAATGCCAGGGAAACTCCCTATCCTACACTAATCGATTTTTATCATCGTCTGTCATGGGGGACCCAACGTGGTCAACATTCGTACTGGCATCATCCCTCAATGTCTCCTTTAACTTTAATTGAACCGTTTGATTAAATGAGCTACTAGATTTGTGATGTTTTCGAAAATCGTGAAATTATTCCTTTTATTATTGCATCGCGTTGAATATTGTCATACAAAATAGTTCAACCCTAGTTTTTCCATCGAAACTGGTAGTATCATGCAGGCCAATAACGGCGCAAACACTAAACTGCCTGTACTTAAGTTTCTTTCCTTTCAGTTCTTTTCTTTGTGAAGCTTTCGCTTTTCATTTCTTAATTTATTGTATGGTTCACAAGGATAGCACAAGCTAAAATGACAATTTTTCGCTAACATACGGTCTGTTATGGTGGCACCTTTTTACTTCACATTTTCATCCCAGCAACATCATTAGGAACGTCTATTGCAGTTGAGTCACTTGCCAGTGTGGTTCTTATGCTTGAGACTAAGCTAGATTGATCCTTCCGAGCATCTTTCCGACGATGCATAGCAGAAGACGATTAAACCACGACAAACTATTTTCCACAGGTACATTAGCTTATCCTTGAAAGGGGACAGAAAAGTCCAAGGTATTCGAAGGGACTGCTAATGAGATATGGGTTTATCGAACGCCACACGATGTAGTTACTGAAGCAAACACATCGGAATGACACTTCGGTTACTGGATTAATGTTTGGAAAAGTTTCAGGATAGTAGAAAGTACGCTATGCAGACCTGAATGAATTTTAACACTTGCACTTGTATGCAGGAGAGTAAAAATTCGAAAAGTTGCTTAGATATTTAGAACGGTTTATATGCTGTCCTCTATTCTGATTAAAGAGATTGCACTGCAAATGGAATAACGGTAATTGGACAATTAGTACCCAAATAATAAGCAAGCAACGGCGGTATTAGTAAAATTAATGTCGAATATATTAATTTTATTTATTTTCTGTAAAATAATTATTACGATCATACTTTATTTCATTTGTAATATACTTTAAATGGTGGCGTGCAATATATTTAATATAGTAAAAGTTTGAATAATACCTTGTAGCATAAGCGATTATTTTCTGATCAATTAAGATGAAACATAATCTCATAATAGATAGTCGTGATAAGCAACATTGCATAATATGAAAGAATTTTCTAAATCCGAAAATTATTTTTTTATAAAGGTTCGATTTGTTTGATGTTCTTAAATTGTTCTCAAAAGCGTGCCACGTCAGTCTTACAATCATCAATACTTAGAACCGTTTAAAGTATGTAAAATTCTGCTCGCAACTGTTCGTAAGTAGGGAACCAAACCTCATCGCTATCTTTAATTTGAAAACTTTGCTCATCAATTCATTGATTTACGTTATTCGATTATCTCAAGAAGTACCTCTCTCCTTCGTTGCTGTGTTCAAAGTTTCTTACTTAAGCTCTGACCACGCTTAGTCAATTAAGTTAACTAAAAGCCGTGACGATTTTCTCCCCAACGATACAAATATTCCGAAAATGAAATCAAGTGAAATGTACAAACCAAGCGACAGTCAAAAGTTATTTCGACATTTTCTCAAGATACTTGCCGTTTCTACTTCTGTATCTGTTGAGCACTCGCTGTGTCTTCATCTCAATCGGAAAAACCAACTGAGGAAAAACATGGACAGCGATAGAAATCCTGAACTTTCTTACGCAGAAGTAATAAGTGTTTTTAATATAGGAATCTCGGTATCTTTCACATTTTAATTTGAAAAATACTATCTCCGTTGGAACCGAACCGAAGCATTCTGTTTGGCAAAGACATGCTTGATCTGGGCATTCGTTCAGTTTCACTCGAATAAAATATGTGTTCCTGATAGTGGACGATGCAATGAGTATTAAAAATTATGTTAGAACGTTGGTATAGAAAGTGTAAAACTGGTTTCTAATTTGGCTAATTTCTAGCCTTATGCAATTGGCCGTTTTGTGCATGGAATGTGTTTGCTGTATGAAACATAAAGATAAAAACAATAAAATACAATGAAATTTAATAAAAAACTACATTATTATCTCACATTATTGGTTCCTTATAGTCCTAATCGTGCCGAAATTGTCTTAAAGTATAGTCTTAATCGTGGACATCCGAAAGAAATCTTAGAAAATCGTTTGATAAAATCTTGTATTCAGATTATCTGGAAAAGAAAAACATCTTTGACGACAATTAAATACTTATTACGCACCATTAAAAAGAGCTTTTGGAAATGCTTGCCAATGTTAAGTTGCTTTTGCTAACCTGCTGATGATGAATCAAAACGATTCGTCTTCATAAGCGTCGATTCGTTTCCTTTCATAAGCAAGGCCAGGCATTGGAATGATGAAAATAAAATGGGACTGGCCGCTTTCACATAAATACATATGACATGGTCCACAATCCCGCAAACATAGGCCAAACGCCGTGATGATTTTTTCAGCAACAATGCATGTGCTCGCCTCGCGGTTTGTTTGTTCACAAAGCGATTAATCTGTTCGACGTTGTTACCCACCGCACGGAACAACGTTGACGGTTTCGAAATCATGCTGGTCGTTGTTTCCATTTTTTAAGGAAATCCTGAACCCCACCGATAACTTGGTTCTTTGACTGAGCATTGCGTGTGGTCGAGTGTACGTGCCTCGCATATTTGCAACACTGCACTTGACCCGCATCTTCCCATCGAATTTAAAGTTTTACCTCAGGTACTGTGCTGCGGTGTTTGTGAGAGTGAAACATGTATGTGCATGTTTGCTAAGCACCATTTTAAATCCGGAAGTGTCTCCCAATGCTGCGCGAAATGTTCGGTGAAATACAAATGGCTGACAGAACGTGGTTATTTTATCGAAAGGAGTATCATCCTAAAATTTGCAAATTGTAACGCGAAATAGGCCAGATGCTGAGAAAGCATTTCGGTTTTCTTAGCCATACGGTCACACTTACCCATCAAACAAATTCGATTGTGCGAAAGCACCCAGCTTACGAGTACATGATCAAGTATTGAGTAGGAGCCACCGTACTCCTTCGTCTGCTAATTGTTTTCTTGTTTTCTTTCGGCAATGTATAGTGGTGCTTTCGAGTTGAAAACTATTCGTCCCAAGCAACCAGTTGGTTTGTTTGAAAATGATCAAA
This sequence comes from Anopheles cruzii, assembly GCF_943734635.1. NCBI lineage: Eukaryota > Metazoa > Arthropoda > Insecta > Diptera > Culicidae > Anopheles > Anopheles cruzii. The sequence continues at coordinate 58,500,563 of NC_069145.1, forward strand.
GGATTCGATGAAAGCTGAAAGCTTTCCTAAGGCGGAAATTAAATACCTGCCGAAGATGATATATTTATCAAAAGTTCTGTTTACATTGTTTTTCCTTTGCATAACCGAACCATTATGCAAGTGCCAAGTTTCTTATTGTTGTGTTATCCCCAATTACGATTATGTGCTCAAAATTGTTCTCATTTTTCTCATCAGCAGCCTCTCAATATGCAAATGATGAAACGTGAAACTGACCTTATCCAGTCCGCCGTATGATTTGCAGGATGACTTATCCCATCAATCATTGCCAATTAGCATAATGTTCATAATCAATTAGCCCTGTTATAGCATTCAGTTTCAGCAATCTCCGTTTGGATCAACCGATAAAACACCCACAGTTCATTTTGCAAATATTAGAATTAAAGGTACAATTGTGGGTAGATTCATTTTGTAAGGTCTTTAATGCAACGTTTGGTGTTGCACACTTTGGTGTTCAGTAAAAATCGTCAAGGCTGTTCTGATATTTTGTTTGTTTCTTGTGTAAACCCCAATTGCTTTGAACTAAATAGAAAATGAATCGACGATCGCACATTATTGAATGGGTGAACCGACTCATATCAAGGTGACTACAAACTTGTTCACAAGTAAAATACCAATCAAGGCGCTATGGGTTTCTGCGATGTGATTCATTTATGATTTCCTACTACGGGTGCCAATTTAATAACCATGAGCAATGCTATGTATATACAAGGGAAAAGGTGTGCTACTATGGGAAGGCATTTTATTTATTTAACCATAAGGAAACCTGGAAATACTGTAGAAGATTTTATTTTCACTTTTTTACTATTTTGATATTGCTCTTTTTGAGAAAAGTAGGATCAGTGATAACCTCACACTGTAAACCAATCACATGGGCTTTTATTCTTTCAAAGTTCTTCTATCGTCAGAATTAGCGACACATTCGTTATTGACACAGATTATGCGGAAGCGTAAAAACTTGTTGAAATAGATTAGGAAAATTGAATACACTTTGCCTTCTAGTAAAAAACTATTTGAATGCTTGTTAGTCTCTTTATATACCTGGTAGCTCTTATGGACATACCATGTAAATAAAGAGAATGAAATAGAAAGAAACAGCACCCAAAGGAGGAAAATGAGTCGAAAACCAATTTTGTTCAAAACGCTTGCACATGCTATGAATATTAATGAGGTGAAGTTTTCCATAAGGATACTCCAAGGAGCGATTGTGCGCCGGAAGAGTGTTTAATGCAAATGTCTGCTATTCAATAGATAGTTTGCAAGGCGTTAGTTTAGTTCGGCGTTGTACAAAACTACGAGCCATGGTTCGCGTTAAGATTTATACAGTGTTCAAAATCATACAATTTAAATTCACTCTCTTTAGCAGCAAATACAAAACGTGTTTCATCATCCTGACCTTGCCACAGTGTTTTGGGTTCACTTCACTCTTAAACTTCTAAAGAAACCTTGAAAACGTAGTTATTTTATTTAATTATTGCCTTGAGGCTTAACTAATACCGTAAAAAAAGGATGGAACATGAACTCATGTTTTTCTATGATTGCTGTCACACTTTAACCATCTTTTCTTGGCGCACCTCAATCATCTTTCCAGTGAATCGGGAGCATAAAAACACCATTGGCTATGAAAGAACACTACACAAATCCGCATTGGTATCCAACAGCTTGAAACGACGACGACCATCTCCCAGAAGTTGTTCAGGGAATCAACACTGTCGCATTTGAATGCAATACCTGGAATACTCGTCCCTTGTCCACGTCGACTTGCAACCGGTTACGATGCAAAAGGCAGTTGAGATCTAGCGACTAGACACCAATTCCTTCCCATGAGTTTGCAAAGAGATATTTCTTCTCTTGTCAGGGTTCTCCCCATGACCCTAGAAGATAGCTAATTATTTATATTTCATTCACTCTCTCGTGTTGGTTTCTCATTAATTTGTGTGACTTCAAATTTTATGAAGCCCGCTGTGCAACTACAAGGGCAGCAGGAATGCATGCCGAAACTCGTAGAAGTGCCTTTGCCGTTACCGAGGCACGGGATTGTTTGTGAGTAACTTTACATTCTGATAATCTGATCCCATACACCAAGATTTAGAAAATAGATTGAACTCCTAAGAGACTTCTTTCCTACAGCAAGTTCCATCGTAAAATAGTTTTCGTCGTAACCTGCTGTGGGACATCAGTTTATATTAATGGAAATATGTAACCAGATGTTTATTTTTGTGCATCAATTACGATGATTTATTTTAATACAATGTTCAACGCATTTTTCATACAAACAATTCATATAAACGAGTTTCAATTTGGCGATAACCTATGATAAAGGTTAATGAATGATATCGTTCCTGCTGCGACCATGCCGATTCTGGTCACACACATATCACAACCGTTTATAGAAAGGTCCATCAATATCAATAACGTAATTATGCTCAGTAGAGTAGAGTATATCCTGATTGTGCACGGTGATTGCTTTTGGCAGGATAAAGCATCACCAGGAAACAACCGATGTACGATGCACTGCATTGGCGTGTCACCAATTGCATCACCGACTGACTCGAAACCGAACACTACGTAAATTGAAGGGTCTCTTGGTGGGATAGCCCATTGGCTCTTGTCCTGGTTTGTTGCATGTAGAGGGTTTTGGACGTGGTTCAACTCATCCAAATCGTGAAGGATAAACGCGTAGAAATATTGACCCATGGAAATTAAATTGAAAAATAAATTCGAGCTTTAGCCGGGATGTGATGGTGTTCGTGTGCTCGGAACAAAAACGAGGCCCTCATCCGTCGGTTGATCGTATATGGTTCCCGAAGGCTATTAGCTCACGCAATTTGACGCTAATTGCATCAGTTGCGCCAATGTTGATCAGCGTTGCACATATAGTACCATCGTCGTCCAAAACATATAGGCAATTAGCTATCGAAAATCGATATATTCTGTCCAGATGCTCAACTGAAGTGTAGTTTGATTCAAGTGAGTATCAGGAACATCTAAATCTGCCTCAATTTCAACACCCGATAGGTCTTCACAAAACCTAAATGCGGTATCAAAAACCAACCAACTAAAAACATCCAAATGGTGAAGAATATCGCCTCTGGTTGCCGCTTAGTCGTGAATGTTTATTTAGTTTCTATCTGGAAAATATTGTATAACTTATGAGCATGTCTAACTACCAGACGAATAATTCAAATACACGTCAATTCCTACTTTGTCGGTAATTTGTTAAATTGGTAACTAAACTTGGCAACGTGGTCATTTGTACTTGATTTTGGCAATTACCTCATACAAAGCCGATTTTTACTCCACGCAACTGTAGGTAACATCCGTCTTGAGCAAAGTAAAAACATCGATGTGAACCTTTGCAAACTTTGTACGATAAGTAAGAAAGTATTTTTAGTTGATTTTCGGTATTCAACTGCGTAACAATAGGATGAATAATTAAATATGTATATGATAACATATCGGAAGCTGGGAACAGTTTCAAAGATTTTGCCCAATGTTGTAATGTGTATGGGTATACAAAGCATACAATAACATAAAATGCTATACTACGCATAGTTCTACATGTGTGTGTATTAAAAATGTGTTCCAATAAATGAAACGCTTCTTCTTTACCATCGTCTTATACATATCCATCCATATAAACGGACAGGAGTCCCCAAGTGTCTAAGGAACACTTCCCATCGAACAAGTTTTTGAACACACTTAGCACGTAATTATTTAATTTAAAACATTTTTGTTAAAGGCAAGCTGAACGTTTAATAATCGAGACATTGCAACTGAAACTTTTCATCTGTCGTCCTTAATATATTCTCCTCCGCTATTCAAGCATATTGAATTTCGTGTAAGGCACGTTGTTTACGGTTCAGAAAATTTAGGACGTTTCAGAACTGTGAAGAATCGTAAAAAATATTGCTCAATCTGCTTTTCAATCTGCCAAATTTTCTTCAGCCATAAATTTCATGACGAACAGCATTGCAGCAATAACAAAGGCAAAGCCGTGCTAAAGCTAAAGCTTGATTGAGCTAAAATTGTGATTAAAGCCTGCAAGCGAACGAAAATCAGCGTCTTGTACACTTTTTTGAACGAACCACCCATCTTTCTAAAGAGCCAACCGAATAAAGCTGTACTGAAAGTTCACGCCTTGCTTAATGGTTTGAAAACGTGACCTCTCTCGGGGTCTAATTATGCCACCCACGACCGTCATTTAACACCCACGGAAATTCTCACTTCCATCATTCGATCAGTGAAAACTGAGCACACGATTGAAAAATTAACCTTACCACACCTACCCAGACCCGAAGGTGCCAAGCCCCAAGTGTCACTTCGTGATTCCCTTCGTTTTCGTCGAAGATTTCCAATTGCAGGGTCGAGAATGCATGGTTTTGTTTGTCACTTTGCACTCCGAGATTCCACAACGAACAGAAGAGCACAGCATACATAGCCATTCCACAACATGTCTAGCAAAGGTTCATAAGCGTTTGCGTGTTATTCGATCACGAACCAGTCAGGACTTTCTTGCCTCGCGAAACGTTCCTCCCAAAAATGTCAACAGTTGCTCTAAACGCCTACGAAGTTAAAAATGCCACCTTCATCACGAAAAGTGTCAGAAATGTTGATGGATGTCGATTTCGAAGACGGAAAACAATCTTAATGTCAGTTTATGTGTTAATTGCAACTCGTTTGAAGAAGTTTTCATCTCGTTAAGGTGAACTTGATTTAAACATTTTAAAATTTATTGATGGGGCGAATTGTACAGAATTATTGATTGATATTCTTATGATGATGATAAGTCTCACCCCTTTCCCTTGCATAGGTTTGAGAAGGACGGATTTACCTATAGCCCGAACGCAAGATTATAGCACAAAACAAAGTCTCATTTAATGTTGAAAAGTAAATTTGTAAAATTTTTACTTTTGTAAAAACGATTTAATTCTGCGAACTTGTCATGTGTGGCGATTTGAACGAAAACAGCTGCTCATGTTTGTAATGCTAGGCAACAGTTCAGAACTCTATTAGTATTCAATACTGTTTACGTTAATATCATGTTGCGTCGATTCCCACGCATTCCGATTCTTCCTGCCTTTACTTAGGGAATTTCCATTCGGTCCCTTTTCAAATATACTGTTTTACTGCTGACGTTAGCAAATCCCTTAATTGATGTTGGTTTTACTATACTTTTCGTTTAGATTGTCCTAAAATAACAGCGCGCAGATCCCTGTGACAGGCTTAAGATAGAATATAGCTCATACTTCGAAGAAATGTTACGGTTCCGCAGTTTTACGAAGAACATCGAAAGCTAAACGTTTATCATTGGTGAGAAATATTGTACGCTAACAGACATATCAAGAAATTGAAGTAAAAATTTAATTATTTTTTGTTTAAATTTTTATTTTTATTTGAACATCTTGGAGAAGGCAATTGGAGTGGCCTTAGAAGAAGCATATTCCTGGTTACATATATTTTGATTTTAAAATGTCATTGTATTGTAAATATCGTATTCAATTCTTCAAAATGCATTACAACAGCAAATATTGACGGCAAAGATCTACCATTCCCTTTCGGGAGTAAAATATTCCGTACATGCCTTGGGTCGGTACCTTTAACGAAAAGAAGCAGTCTCAATATAACAACTTAATGTTAGTAAATTGGAACGTGACGATTTCGAGATTTTGCTGCTCGTCACAAATAGAGGTGAGCACGTATATCGACTGAGAAAAGCAGAATTGATTCATTATTGGTTTCCTGTTCCATTCCTACTTATAATGCCAGTGCGACAAAGACGAAGCCCTGGAGCTCGAAGCGCAATGAATTCGGCATCGGAGTAAAGATAAAGTTCTTCATCCGATGCTCCTTTTTGCTCACATTTAGAACAATATGGAAACAGCGAATTGTATACCCCAAATATTTTATCGTCATTAGTTCCATTCTCATCAAAACCTTTTTTACATTAAACACAATTGGGTCTTGGATAGGAAAAAGCACCGATAGGTTTTTCTCATATTTCAAGGCAAACTGCTGGCTCAGTGTACAAATTGCTGTCATCGGAAATACAAGAGACACAAGAAACCCATCTTCTAGTGGAACATGACCCTTATTTAAATTGTGATTAAGATGTTTGCCAAGCGTTGACAGACAAACCACCCTTCCTTTACAGGCTATAGGGATGTCTTCACCATGTGGTGATCATGTCAATTTGAAGTTGTAAGACAGAATAAAAGTGAAAACTCATCCTCTACATGCAAAAAGAATGGCCCTCTGTCCCGGTGCTGCAGAATTAGTGAGCGAATTAATCGAACAGTTTGATTGACAGTTTAGCATCTGCCCTGTCAGTGAAAGTCTTTACGATGGTGGTGGTCTCCAAAGTCAGGAAGACGCGAGTTGTATCATTATAAAAAAAAATCTTGCCAGCTTGGCAGCGGAAAATTGCACCAAAACATTAGACACACATTTGACTAATATTGAAATATTGGAAAATATTATTCGGCCGTATCATGCAATATTATTACGCAATTTTTCCATGCAAGCTTCGCAATCAAGATTGTTATCCTTAATTTTTAATCGACTAAATACAATACAACATACACAATAAATTACGCACGAAAAAGGAAATGTAAGCCCACCAAAAACAACGCGTGCTAGTATCGAAGCACGCGATTGAAACATTAATCTCGCAATCTGGGTCATCAATGGCAGAAGAACGCAACACACGTTCGAGTAAGGAATCACGAATCATGATCATGTTGGAATGTTTTATAAGCGCTGCACAAAAGTACGGTGCCCTTGCTGCTGATTTATTTGTTATGGGGAGACGATGTTCTTTACTTTTTGAAGATGATTTACTTTATCTGGTCTTGCTGTAGCCACATAAACCAGATGGGCTTTCAAAGTACTAGGAGCACAAAGCACAAGAAAAGTCAGTAGCTGCAGCATGATAAACAGCCAAAACTCAACCCATCAGTTTAAGATTTGCGGAAGAATCAAAGTGGCGCCATCGGGATACAACAGACCAATCACGCGATCCTTTGTTGTAAATTACAGATCGCGTTTGATGATGTCAAAAAAGAATATTCTTAAGGTGGATCAGAGCAAGAATTGGCGTTAATCGCGAATGGTGCTTTAACATAAAATATATTGTTTTTCTTTTTCACCTATTTTATCGATGATCGAATCTCTTATGAAAAATAGTTTTGTTTGCTTTTGTTACAATTTTGGTATATCGATGAAATAAAATGATGTTTTAGAACATGCCAAATCTCATCTTGATCTTCTACAAATGAATTACAAAGAATTTGTGACTGTCAACAAACTCGTAAAAACGAACAATAAGTTACCAACACGAAGGAAACATGGTCGTTTACAATATAACGGTCTCTGCACGGAACTTGAAAAAAAATTGGTATATCGTTGCTGTCCTTCGTTTTCCCTTATTTCTGCCGCTACAGAGGGCTGACGCTATACACATAACGTTGTTGGAATAACCGTGACCAATCGAAAATTAGTCAGGCGTTAATATACGGTCGATTAATAGCTTTTTCTTGATCGTATCTGCAACATCTGATATGAATCTGAATATGATTCGTATTGTATTCATGCAACCACCAAATTTTTTCACGCAGTTACATGACCTACACATGTTGTGTATGTAAGAAATTTATACCGAGAAGAAGAGACACAGATTTTCTCATTCACGAACCATACTGGCTCGCATCAGATCAACATGTAATTGTAATCCAATACATTGGACGTGATTGGGAAGCGCAAGAGGATACGCACATAAATTACATCGAGGTTGTGTCTCAATCGAATGAGGGACGTAAGATACATAATTTGTCCCTGGTGGAGTGTTCAGTCAAGTCAAGTCTTGGGAACCTGCAATCGCGAAAAATGAAAAACCGACAAAGCATTCTATCTCTTCTTTATTGTTAAACTCAAGCAAATACCACCACAATCACACCACGATACACCATACTACTACTGTATACTACTTCCATTTTTAGATAAGTTTTGCAAAACCTATGCTAGAGATCTTAATGATGTTGAAAACTAAAGAGCAAAAGCTATAAAATTCTGACAAAACTTCGGCCCATGCTGAGTGCCAAATCTGTCTTTCATCAGACCATAAGAAGCAGAAACTTAAAGAAACTTTTACTATAAGATAGCAAGGAAAACCGGGTTTTCTTCTCGACGAAGGATAAGTGAAAGGATAAGAAAATCATCGTAAAAGTTGTCCATGTTCTTTGGCTTTGGGTTGGTGATTTTTTTGTTTAACGTCTTGCTGCATCAGCACGAGCAAATTCGGAAGCCGAGCAGTCATCATATTGCGTTCGTTAGCATGGTTATATCCGTTCGACTTGCGCTTAGTTAGCTTGAACATCTTTTTTGAATGGACATAAGGTAATAAGAGTAGACGAATAGTAATTAAAAATAAATGGAAAATATTGTGTTTTATTTTTGTGTAATAGAATCGATTGTACCTATTTGATACTTTACTTTAAAAACACCTCCATATAACGTTCAACAAAGCTTACAAGGTTTGTTTGTATGTGCTATGACTTTGGTTTGTTTATAGTGAATCCACACAGAATTCCTAAGTTAAATAAACAAATCCCAAGGAAGGAACCATTCAGTCGCTAGTAGTATTTTATGCTTATCCACCACAAAAAGCGCTTGCGGTCGTTTCCATTCTTCCAGCCACTTCGTTGAACCTACTTAACAGATTATCTTTGCCCTGGAGGAACCGCAAATTGGCCGGGATTTCAACCAAACAAAAAACCGACTGCATTCATAATTCACACCTTCTACCAAACACGATCTTCAGAACATGGTTGAATAAACCGGGACTAAAGCATACATTGCAATGAGCGCGCTGGCACAAGAGCACAAGAGGTAAAGGTGGTTAGAATCGAAAACTCATGCAAACCGAGAAAATAATTAACCTTATAGGGATGCATTGGAGATCGATTTATGTATTGAGCAGGACAGGTTTGTCTTGCAGCCATGTTTCGCACTTCTATATAATGCTAAGAAAAATTCATCGCGGTACTTAAACCATATAAAATCTCCTGTTTTACTTCACCCTTAGATGCAAAGCAACTGAAGCTGGCAGACTGCGTCTGGTGTGCACAGTAGTTACTAAATTCGTCTCGCTACATCGTTCCTCCAACATCGAACGCATTTTTCTTCTATGCACTGGGAATGCACAACAAACCAAACCAAAATGATAAAAAAAAACGTTATTAGTATGCACTGCAATTAATTTCATTGAATGTAATCCTCAATTAAATCAAAATTACCTTCAATTTTCGGTAATTTCTCTTGGATATGTCGATGTGTAAATGCGCTTCAATAAACCACCACATCCCGCATGATTTTGTATAGCTTGGTTTTGTGTCCGTTCAAATCTGGAACGTGCCATTTCCGAATGGCGTGACGCCCTCCATGAGCTTGTTTCAAATGATTGTCCGTCAACATAGCGTTCAGTACTTCACTTTTCTGTTGTAAACACTTAGCTCTGCAGCAGAATGATGGTTAAATGGTAGCTTGAAATCAATTTCACACTTGATTTAGGCAATTTTCTTTGAAGTGGCCAAAAGAAACATTTATATGAAAAGCATTTTAATTAACAGTCAACGTTTCAGCATTCGTATGCGGGGTCTAGGCACTCGAAAAAAGGTACTGGTTGATTTACAAGAATCATTAAAAGATTCAGATCATTTTTGGCTACCGATCTGAACTTATGACGTATGTATAGTTTTAATTAATGAAACATATTAATTTGGTTCAATGTCAAATGAAACTACTTACTTATCCGGCTACAACCGCCGAGCGGTCTTTGCCTGCTTTAAGGAACTTTTCCATCGCTCGCGGTCGGCAGCCTTCGTCCACCAAGTATGAATAATGAAACAACACATAACTTAAATGATAAATAATGTTGACACCTTAAAATGTTACTTCAGAAAAATCCTTCAAGATAATAAAACCGTCATCGTATCATTATTTCTATCAATTAGACGATAATCGCATTCGTTGATAAAGGTGATGGACACCTGGGTGATGACCAGAAAATAAAGTTTTCTTGTAAAAAAGGTGGTAAAAAAAATTTACTTGATGACGGCGTAAAATACCCGATAACATTCTTTTTCACGCACATCACCCGCCGAATAGGCTGCGGAAAATGAAAACCACCGAAAAGTCTGACACTGATTTCAAACTTGTGCCTTAAATCGGTATGTAACTTTTCCAATTTAACCAAAAAACTTTCCGGATTTAATGTGAAAATGAGTCGACAGAATGAGAGGGTATTCAATTCGTTTTTTTCTGGTTTAGACTAGTTCATCGGCTAAGCATGCATTTACAAAGTTTCTGACAATGTTAAATGTACGTTCTGGAGAACATGTGTTCCCTGGTGCATTAAACCGATTTTAAACCGATTAAACCGAGCTAACCATTGTGAACAAAACTACAAAAAATATTTCTGTAGAAAAGCATTATTGTGACGACACAAATTCGGTTATGTTTAAAAAAAATCCCTTATGATACATGATGATACCTTATGTTATGATACAAAACCAATATTGATCTTATTCTAGTAACACATTTTAATTGTACCTAAAAATACTTTTTTTCTAAATATTCTCCAACGAAAAGAGTTCTATAATCTCACCATGGCTTCATGGACTTTAGAGATTTCAATGTTGACTGGTCAACGACGGGTTTTATGGATCCTGTCGAACCCGAAAACTTTCGGTAAACTAATCTTATTTCCAATTAATCAAACACACCTGGTCTTCCGTAAAGGTCATTTTTCTTCGTTGATTGATAGCAGCAAATTTGGCAAAAGCTACGGACCGAACAAATCTTAAGCAATCCGAACAGGGAAGCCTATACTATAGGGCTAGATTAATGTTCTGGGTGAATAATCGCCTCTACGTGTTTACCGTGCTACGGAGGACGATAGAAAGTAGTGAACTATCATGTGCAACGGTTAAAAGCGTATAAAATACAATAAATGTTGATACATTTTCGATACAAACCCTAAGCAATACCACAAAAACATAGGGACACCAAAGGACTCAGGTTCAGAAAAACCAAGGAGAACAATCTGTGGCTACCAGTTTTCTTATCTTTGATTCACCTTCAATACTATATTGAAGTGTCATACGTTATGTTAAGTTAAGACAAACAAGAAGAGAAACACCAATGCATTGGTCAAATTACTAGCACATTATACGTCTAGTATCATTATTGCTCTGTAGCATATCATTTTCTATCACATTTGTGATTATATTAAAGATAGAACGAGCATGACTTAACTAACTAACTTCTTAGTTTCACAAAATAAATTAGAACTATTTCAATTATGGCTCTATTTCCATCTGGCCACAATTAATGTTCCTTGCGATGAATTTTAACAAATGGCAACATGCAGCAAATCCGCGCGAGTGCAACGAAGCTGGCGTATCAAAACCAATCACTCCTCATGGGTAATCAACACTATCTATGCTCCATTGGCTAAGAAAACTATCGGCTAATAAAGCATAGAAAACTCTTTGGTTTTCGCTTATGTACGTTAAGAACATAAGCGGGATTAGTTATTAAACAATTAATCGACCATTAGACATCGTAGGACGTACTGATTTTGCGATTCTCAAATAATCGCATCTAAATCATAGCAATCGAATGTGTTTTAAGTTGCTTTCCCCATCTATACTAGATTCTATACTATTTTCAAGCGTACCTTTCTAAAAGAGTAGGAGAAAGCACATGATCCACGACCTGATGTGTGATTAGAAGTGATTAAATATGAAACTAGATGACTGAAAAACAATTTGTTACACTTATATCTACAATTTTCAATTACAATTATAAAAATTCGTTTGCTAGCATATAGCAAACGAGTTATTCATTTAGTTAGTAATCAAAGTATGATTTTGATAATATACTCCCTAGGGAAATAATATTTACACCAACTTCTCTAACGGCAGTAATTCAATATCGAAATAAAATGGTTGCAATTCAATGCTATGGGTCAGGTGGAAAATATATTGTTGGGTCACCATTCAAACCGTGCTGGCGAAGGACTTTCGATTGTAGGATCATTTATAAAAGGACGGAAATTGAATTTCTCTCCACCACGGTAAATGATATCTTCAAATCTCCAGTTACATGGCGCGGAAATGATTGGTTTAATCATACGACCTGTAATATAGAAACCGCTTCAATTAATTCAATGGCATAGACTGCGTTTGATACAAAACTAATTAAAAGTTTTCTTGTTGGCGCCTTTGGTGCCTACCTATGGTTTTAAGGCATATATTGTCGATTCAATAGAAATAGTTATGCCCCAAGAAAGTAAAGTTAAGAAAGAACCATTTGTATTTGTCAGAATTGTAGGCTCAAGAAGTTACAACGGCAAGAAAGGGAAGGAAATCGCCACCGATAACAGCTGACAGGTGTTTCGGTTTTTTCTTCAACTATTATTTTGCGATAATTTTGGTTTGATTATAGGGTTGCGAAATATGTTGCAGCAGTTCTACTAAACAGCGAATCTATGCTATTATCGGTAGTTCACACAATTAAAATATAACGAGCCTTGAGTAAGGGTATCAGGACTAGGGACATTTTTCCTGTGTTCGTGCAAAAATAATCTGCTGCTGGATTCTCTATACGCTTTTTAACCTTTTCTAGTGAGTGCAGTCGAGTTTTATATGGTGGGCTAGATTTTATACGTACAGGGTGGTCAAAAACGCGTAAACATTTTGATTTGGTTATAAAACAAAAACGGCTGAATATTTTTCGTTGCTTAAACATTTATTTGAAAGGTTGATCATTAAATTTATGTGTGAAAAACAATTTTGCTCAAATGTCCACCACGACTGGCTTCGCAGTACCCTATTCGGTCGACCCAATTTTTGAGCATATTTTCGACTGTCTGTGGTCCTAATAATAGCAACTTGAATTTTGGTCTTGATGTTGTCAATAGTTGCTCGTTTGTTCGCATTACATTTATCGTTCACCGCTCCCTAAAGATAATAATCCAAATGCGTCAAATCGCAGCTTCTTGGAGGCCAATTCACATCACCATTTCCGCTGAATGTTCGATTTTCAAAGATGCGGCGCAAACAATCGATCGTGGCTGTCGTTGTAGGACACGTAGCGCCATCCTGTTGAAGCCAAATGTTGGCTAAGTTCTCAGCATCAATTTCGCCAAAGAAACAATTAACCAACATTTCTCGGTGGCGTTCACCATCGACGGTTACGACGGCTCTTTCTTCATTCTTTCATACGGCGGCCGATGATGCCGCAAGACGAAAATCTGCACCAAACAGTCACTCGTAGGGGGTGCATTGGCTTCTCTTGCACGACGTGTGGGTTTTCCGAACCCCAAAAACGACAATTCTGCTTGTTAACATAAACGCCGAGGTGGGAATAAGCTTAAATGAAATGTTCTTTTCAAATATCGTACCGTTTGAGATTAGACCTACCACTTTGGAAGTAAGTTTTTAATATTTCCCAGCTTTCTTCGAGCGTAAAGTGACCCATTTCATAAATTTGGAAGTGTCTACTAAATGTTTACATTTTCCAGAATCAAGTTTGACGTTTTAAACGTCAAATAATGAATAGTTCAAAATGTGCACGCGTTTTTGACCACCCTGTAGAAGTGGTTTTGAAAAATTGTTAGATTGCCTTACAACACGTTATTTAAATCGGCAGCAAAATATAATTCAGAACCGAAGGACTGCCTTTCAAATTAAACATCAAATGACATCAGCAGTAGCAAAAAGCACGAAATTACGATAATAAGAAGCTCTATTTTGGTAACCGTGACCAAAATGGGAAAAAAATATTTTTTCTGGCTTGTACTTCTAAATTTATTAAATATGTTACTAACTCTGTACAAAGGTTACCAGACTGTTGTATCACTTTAGGTTTTTCAAACTCTTCCCTCGTGCAAAGAACACGAAACAACACGAATTTCGCATCATTTTCAGCTATTCACCATCTGCTACTCATCCTCTCAAGCTGCTAGTGAAATCGCCATATTTTGAAAGTTATCTACCCCAAAAAGCTAGTCTCAGTGTCAATTCTTGTCGCAGACCGTAGAGTTATAGTCTCAAAACAGATGCTGCGCGGCGACAAGGAATGAATACGAATCACTCCCAATGAAGTAAGTTGTGAAATGGACTCTATTCTATAGAAAAAGTTTCATATGACTGTAAGTTCGATAGAGAAACCGTTTGATGACCCTCCAAAACCGGAATCTGTAAGCTTCCGCTCAAACGTACCAATAGAACCTAATTCAAATTCCTTAAAAATACAAAGAAGAAGATTTTTGTGATATTTCGTGAAACATTATTTCCTTTTTCATAGATTTTTGTCTGAAAAGCTTTAAACGTTGAAAACAACAGCACAAAACTAGAAGTGAAAAAGTCACTTTCAAAGGCAGTATCTTTGGACAAAAGGCATTGAGCAATCAAATTTCAGAAGCATGGGTGGATGACATGCTATATCTCAAATGCCTTACCATGAATGTCGGATTTTGAGAGGAAAGTGTCTAAGAGAACTCGTTCAAATAATGCTACAGGTTCCATTTAGCTGGTTGAAAACACGCACTTGAGTATAGCATAGGAGCACTAGAAGAACGGCCACCATTCAAATGTCATTTACTGTCTTTCATTGCCTCTAAACACCACGGAAGTATGAAACGAGCTTGAAAACGAGGGTGCTTTTGCATGTTTCGAGTATGTGTGCTGTTGGTCAGTAAAAGTTTTCTAGTGCACTGGATGCAGCTTGTCAGTGTATCCACCAAGGTAAAGTTTCTTCATACGGAACATGAGAACAATGCGAATGAAGTACTCCAGAAGGTAAATGGAGCCACTCAAGCCATTCAAGTGAGACCATCAAGTCCAAATGGTTTTATGTAAGACAGACCAGCAGATGCTAAGTATTTGATGTCTCTCCATAGCTCTTAACGCCAGAGACAGTTCTATTTCTTTTTCAATTTGATATGAAGGTAGGCCCATTGCTCAACTAATACTATTTGAGAAGTCCCGAGGTGTGCAAATGACTTTTTGGTGTCCTTTGGTTTGTGGTTTTTGATTGTTTTCATTATTCCCACTCCGGTATCGTTTGGAAGAGAATCCGTCACGGTTTTTAGCTAACTCAATTGACATGAACTGGAACATGACGAGTGCCCGAATGACAAACTTTTTAATTGTTAATAGCAACGAAAGCGAAGAGAGCTCCAGATAATCGAATAAGTTAGCGTAATGAAATGATGGGTAAAGTTTTTCGCATTTAGAAAACTTTTTTGACGTTTGTATTTAAATTTCCCATGGATCGTGAGAACAATACGAAAATAGACCTGCGAACTTCTCAAACAAGTTTTATAAGTCAAGTGAAGAATGACAAACCCGACAATAAATTTGATTGCGATGTAAGATTTCTTTATCGTCGTGCTGGAAGCCAAAAAGAAGATATTCTCTGCTGTTGTCGATTTGACAACGAATCTCGGTGAAAACAGATTGTCCGACTTTATTCATATTCATAAATCGAAGCAAAATCAGTTCTCATAACAATACGGGTTTCGTGTTTTCCCTATCTCCTTGTTATGCACGGAGTCCATCGAGAGTTGGTTCTATCGGCCATCGAAAGCACCGACAGCACACTCTATGAGAAGCGAGAAATCCGGAGTCTTTTCCTAGTCGCGCACCAGCGACCAGCAATCACATAATAGCCGAATAAATAATACCCAGGCGAGTAATCAGTGCGAATATTATGATTTCCATTACAGCTCTGCACATTTTTCTCCCCTTGAGTGCCGGAAATCCCTTCGTCCATCCTTCAACATCATCACCGCAGATGAATGATTATGTTTATTGTTGATGCTATTCACAACAGAACCGTCTGCAATATCCGTTTTTTGACTGATGGCGATGCACCATGCTGATGGACGGAAACACTTCTTCGTCCTTATTCCACTATTAGTGCGAATACATCCTTTCAGAATACACTGCGACTCTCTGTAAATGACGGCAATCCTCTATATTGGCTCTATTCATGGCCAATGATCGCGAATGACTGTCAGAGGCTAGCCCAGGCCAATGCAAAAAATTACGTTCAACGTCATTTTTTTAAAACCCCACGAATAACAGCAGTGCATTACATTTTTTTTCATTTATCGAACTATTCATTTGAGGTACATCCAAAATGCGCCTAAGTCGAACTCTAAAATTGTACGAACCCATTATAATGCTTTATTATAAAATGGAGCTACCATAATATAAAATTTAGCAAACATCCATTTCTACCGTTTAACAGAAAGAAAGTTTGATAAATTTTAGAAAAACATTTTAGTTCACCAATTCATCAATTTGAAAGTTTATTTAATTGTAGACTCTTCCTTATTTTTACGAAAACAACACCATTTGATTAATCATGAATTCATGATTTAAATAATTGTGACATATTTTTTAATTATCAGTAAATAGGCTTCACTAATTAATCTTGAAAAGTTCTATAATTGTCTGCTTTATAAAAAACTTGATATTCTCGACATATTAACAGCTATCCCGACCCGGTCCGTTCTTCTAAGATTAAAAAAAACAGTTATCTGAAGCAGTTTTTTCTCCTTGTGTTATTTGGTTTGTTCCTTTTTATTTCGGTTGCATTTCGATTGCTCAAATGTTTCAATTTGATTAGTTTGATGGATGAGGTTTGAGCACTGTGTCGGGAGATAAGCCTGGTGTCCCAACCCGCATGCCGTCGCAAATTGCAACTGCTGGGGGTCGATCAGATTAGATGCGCAGGAATTGCGTTTATGAAGGGATTTTATATCTAAATTTACTCATTCAGCACACCGAATTAGTCAACCATTGAATAACTTAACTAAATTCTAATTTTGGACATAGGAATGACTATGTTTTTAGAGATGCAAGTACGAAGACCTTTGGATTTATCAGGCAATAATACACAAAACATTATTTTTCTAAAAAAATTATGATGTAAATATCTATGATGGTCGTGTACAAGCATAGGAATGAAATATGCACTGATTAATTAAATTCAATTCCCTAGCGATCCTCATTTTTCCCTTGGGAACTTTTAAAGCGGACTGTAATTTGATCGGTCATGATGGCAAAGGTTCAGGGGGTTGCATCCTCAATGACCCTTTTTTGAACACCATTTCAAACTATCGTATCGGAGTTGTACCGCAAAACAAATACCGTTTTATGAGAAAATGGTTCAATTTGCACCGGATAACACGTGTTCTAGAGAAGAGTTTTATTCGCTGGGTTTACCATCATCTTTTTACTTAATTGGTGTTATTCAAATTCAAAACACCGTGCAGGGAACAGCCTCATTGTGTTTATGTACTCTATGTATGAATGAAATTGCCAGGAAGGTTATTGGAAACCTGTGGGAATATGTTGGGCACCGGATTGTAGGGCAAAAGCAAAGAAAGATGTTTCCCTCGAGAACTTCATTGGTTGCAAGGTCGATGAATGACGCGCGTAAAGATGTCGTAATTGTAAATAAATTGCCCCTGTTCCGTTCTCGTGTGCACGACATCTTTTTTTTTACAATTAAACCACAGCAGAAAGTGTGTTTGCTGGGCATGTAAATACGATGAACATAACCACGAAACAATTATAAATAGTACGAATACTTGACAGTGAGACCACTGTATTGTATTGTGTATTGTGATTACTTGAGCATAACCACTTTGTGTAAAAGGTTTTGAATTATATCATTCAAATATATAAAATACATGTTCATCGCTGGTATTTTTAACAGCTTGGCCTTGGCCAAAAGTTTTGTTTTTGATACATAAGATACAAAATGAATAGTTTACAAGAAAAAATATCGCTATAACAAACTGCTATAAGAGACATTCCTTGTGTCGCATTGAATAGATAGATTCTTCACATAGCAAGCAACTTAACAAGAAACTTGCACACAGTTGAAATATTTGTTTTGCATAACATTTTTACTTAAAGTTAAATTCCTGGAAAATTATTTACTAGGAACCCTTTTAACACGAAAAGATTGAAAGAAAAATAATAGTTGACCGTTGTTGTCAGCCCAACATGGCAAAATACTGTGAATTTGAGAAAAGCTTTATTCATTCAGATTAAAAACGATGAGCTTTGCAAATAGTATGCAATTATTTAAAGCGTGACGACACATTGAACTGAACCATTACCCACATCATCGGTGATTTTGAGCTCTATCAATCGAATCGAGCAGTTGTCCCTGACGAAAGAATGAAAAAATACATGTCACATCATGTAGTATGTCATACATAAAAAAGGAGGATCTATTGGATTAACGGGGATTGCTGCTCGCCCTTTTTCCGGACCAGCAGTACTCACCTGTGTCATCAATTTTGCATTCGCCACCTCGGCAAACGATGGTCTGCAGATCCTTGCCATGGCAGCCGTAGGCGCTGCTGTCCTGCTCGTCGTGATCCTCCATCAAGGCTGCCAACTGTTGATGGCGTTTCACGAGCGCCTTGTCATAATAGTCTACTCCCTGCGTATGGCAAACTCTTCGTCTCGATTGTGTGCATTTGTTCGTGCACGAACTCCATGCTGACCATGCTGACCAACGGCGCACTGTGATTGTTGTGAACGATAAGACGCAAAAGAGAACGCACAGACGATTAGTCCCATTTGGATGTGTGATGCATTTCGATTTGGAAGGACATAAGGAAGAAGTGAATTGTTTTCAATTGGCAGAAGTGAACTCCTCAACAGCATCTTTGCATGTTTCAAGTCTAACACTAACACGTGCCTTAGTTTCAAAACTCCCTTAATCGACATCAGAATGTGATAACGATGTAAGGCTCCCCAGAAAGATGAATTAAATAGTTTTTGTCTTTCTTACTCAGGAAACACATGGTTGAGAACGACAGTCGATGGCACAACCCTACTCTTTATCAAAATCTGGTTTAAAGAACCTCTACCAAGCGAAGCTTCTTTACACTTCTGCAGAAGCGTCCACGCTCATGTACCTTAAGAAAATCTTTGCCAACTGTTGCCAATGGGATCTTTTCGATTTGCTGGCCCTCAAATGTATAAGACAGGAAGGGACAGATTTACATTTTTCCAGTCTATTGTCAGCAGATGTGCTACAGCTTCTCCAACTTATCTCAATATTCAGAACTGAATGGAGGATGTAACCCAAGCTGTTCATCATGTTGTTTGTAAAAGTTTTCCACAGAACATGCTCGGATAAACGGCCAAGGCCTACAATGCTTTTCTAAACTTCAAAATTTGAATAAGGGAAAACCTTTAAAGATGTCTTGTAATGGATCGTTTATTGATTTTCTTTGTCACAGTTTGACAACGCAGTTTTGGAAGCCTGTCTGAATATATTGTGATATGTTGGGAAACGGCCCCGGTTGAATTAACTTAGTCTGTTTTCCAGCATTATGAAGCTCCATTCCAATTCATTATGAAGCAACTGTTAAGCCATCATCATCATCATATGATGATCAGGTGCAGCTTTTTCAGCTTCATCAGGTTTTTCGGACAGAATAATTGTTAACAATGTTATGTACTAATTTATATTTAAAATTCCATGTTTGATGATTTCTAATGAGCAACGAGGTGTTTTCTAAAAAATAAAAGAATATGCTCTAGTAGCACAATGTCGTCCAAAAGCAATGGACGTAAAACGGTTTATACGTAAAATGGTCTGGCGCACAATGGCATTTACAACATAAATCACGTTCGCAACCTCTTCCTGAATTCTTGCCCTTTAGCTGTTCTTGACTTTTGACGACATTTTGAAAAGCCGACATTTTAGCAATAAAGCATTTCTGCATCATTACCCTTACCGAAAAAGTTGTTTTGACCTTCTAGCGCTGAATCATCAATTCTCCAGCAGTTTTTACTGATCGTTAAGGATTTTGAAGTTGTTCGTCGCTATTACACATTTCTTATACTTTAAGAAATGACTGAAATGAGTAATTTTTTTGTTTTAAAACGAACTCGAATAAATATTTGAATGTTCAGTTTAAAATATGTTCAAAATTCATTATAAGCCAAAAATTTACAATGCACACCCTTTATGATTGGCTTGCAGTAAAGGATTACTCCGGTTGCTTGAGAAGTCTGCTTGTCGCCAATTTTCTTATCGACCTAAGTGAAATTCCCGATGTTCTTGATACAATCTTAAGCTCTACACTATATTCCACCCAAAATGAATCCGACAAACACGCACAGTGTTGTTTTAGGACTACTGTTTTAGGAGCATACATTAAAAGATTTGCACATGTTAAGTTTAGAATAAAATATTCCAAAAGGGATCGGATGGAAATCCCCGACATGTTTGGTAAAGAAAGAATCAAAGTGCTTTGAATTCAACTTGCTATGAGAGTAAAAGGTTTTCAATATTAATAGTCATCGTTTCTTTGGATTTCAGCACTTTGCACTCTTTCATATGCTATGCAGATGCAGAGTTAATAACCAGAAGAAAAAAGATTTAACATTTGTTTCTCAAACAGCATTTGCTTGTCTCAAACCTCATATCTAAAGAAGCCTCAAAACTACTCAAAGTATCATGCTGCAAATATCTTCAGTCTGTCTCACTTTTTATTATTTACCCTAAAATTATTTACGAACCTCTCACATACGGCCATCAATACCGCTGCGTGGCTGCCGTTTAGTTCGTTATTTCGCCAATCGTTTGGCTTCGTTGCTTTTCGTTCCAAACTCCATCGTCGTTCCTTGAAACGTGTCGTAAGATACCATACGGCCTGTGTTACAGACAGGAAGTAGCAGCCGGAAGCAGGATGCTGGCGGAAATTCTCCCCAACCACACCGGAGCACCAACTCCTGTCAGAAAAGTATTAACCACATGTTTTGAATGTCGTTAACCGCATTGAACGCCAATAAGAGTTTGGGGTTCAGTTCCGACATGAGCGTAAATAATTGTGACGATGAGGGTTGCGGTTCAAATGAAAGGAAGGTTTCATTCAGGAAAGAAACAATGTCTCGATGTGTCGATTGAAAGTAATATGAGCTTTTTATGGGTAAAAATTAAAATTTATGCAGCCCATAACACGCGCCCCGTTCTGTTGGCGCCACACTACGCTCTCTGCACAGTACGGGATATTTGGCATCGTTTCTCGACGATGTTCATCATCAGTACTAACGTTGAGGTGTACCAATTTTAACAAGAAAACAAATTTCAAGCATTGAATGTGGACTTTCTCAATAAAATGTTGAGCAAAGTTTTTGATGCATTCAAGAATCCTTACATCCTTACTGAAACCGTTAGACCTCACCTGTCAGCTGGTTTTAGGGTGTCTCTCAGATGATCAACGGCAAAACAACTACCACCACAAAAACAAGGACCTGCTGACTTCCACCGATTCCTTATTACATTTCCCAGACAACAATGGTTCGAATAGTCTTTAAAATGGGAATGGAGTCTTTGGAGAAGGCAGATTCGAACCGTCGTCAAAGTATTTCTTGCGATGAAGACAAAGTTTAATACCAGCATGAAATATTGAAGGGTCTTACGTTTTTCAACGCCTCCAGCACCGACGAGTAATTAATGAGGATACGGGCGTTTTATTGCTTTCCTTTCGCAAGCGAGTTCAGCAACTGGTTTATTGCTGGAAGCTTTAAATTCACGATTCAGTCCTCGTTCAACAATTGTTGCCGTTTAATAGACTCGAAGGCTTGAGACACCCCTGGGGAACCTTCAAAACATTCTCGTGTATTTCAACACCTTCATTATTTCCAACTTTCAGGAGTCGCGAGGTTTCATTCTTACTTTGAGCAATTTATAGAGGTCCTATTAAAAAAGGTATGAAGCAAATGCTGGTAATAAAATGATTCTTGAAAATGAAAATGAAAATGAAACTTCAATTTCCGCTCACGCTCACGACAGGGAAAACATTTCTTCGTTTTTAATGTTTATTGTTAAAAACTAATGGCGATACATACAGGCAACCATGATGGAAGCCGGCTGGCTGACGGCTTTCCCACGCGGGGACCACGCGTGGCATTCGCACCTGAACGGTTGCTTGCCGAAGTACTCGTAGACCAGATCCCGTGAGATGATGGCCGTCACCTCCTGAAAGTGTACTCCGCTATGAGGATCTACGTGCGACTCCTCAACAGACGGCGGCGGTTTGATGCTGCCACTGCACTTGAAGTGAATCTGAGCGGAGAAAATCCAAAATGGGTAAGAAATTGGAGCACATATTGTAGAGGTCAAATATTGCGCAAAACACAACCCCAACGTTTTAGGTAAACAACAGAAAGCAGAACCCGCAAATCTCGTCCAACGGGTGTCTGCTAAAATTACCAGAAGAAACTTTATTATCACATTCGGAAAACTGAATAAAACAGTGTTTGTAATCTTAGAATGGTGTCTAATGGTGGTCACCGCCATCCGAAAGGGTTAGAAATCCATTAGACTGTTGGATTCGTCACGACGTTCGTTGGTATTCAAATAAATCTGCCAGTTTCACAGCTTTCGAGCGAAAGAACCCGTCAGAAATGGCCCGTTCGCCATAAGCTGATCTGTTCAAATATTCATGGACGAAAAATGCTCGTAACCTCATAAGTGGCATCGCAACAAGACTTCGGACGAAATCGACTTAAACCAGGAAGCTTGTGTCTTGCCACGCCGAGCGAGGTTCTTCTTCCGGCTTAAATCTTCCAAGAAACATCCTGTTGGATGGTAGAGTATGGAATTAAATATTAAGGATGCTGCGCTCCTTTTATGAAATGTCCTACGTTCTTTCGATGGTCAACTTATCAGGCCTCACAGAGCGCAAGGAGCAGGAGACACATTTGAATAAAATAATTCCGGTTTTTCGCTCTATTCCAGAAGAACCTTACCAAACGCGTCTAAGAATCCGGCCTTTCTCGTGAAAATTCTGGCTGAAGAGTTTGTTCGCTTATCTAAGAAGTTGTCTGGCCATCGACGGGTTTGTTGCTTTGCCTGCGAGGGATTGTTTTCCCATAGTCAAATCTTCACCTCTTGGTAGGTGTGGCAATCCGTGAGGAAAATCTTTTCCACCGAAAATCCTGGGAAACTCGCACCAAAAACCGAATACAAACCCCTTGCTTCGGTTGCTGATGATAAACAGCCGAAGACACCAAAACTGAACAGAGATACATAAACCATTGTGGTCTATTGGTGTGTATCGTCAGAATACCCGGAAGAGCGCGTACATTCCGAGACGCGAAGTTCTGTAAGGAGGCCTAAACATAACCATAGCCATAAGTTTGTGTAACACGAATTATGTGCGTTACGCACTGGCTTTGATGTCACTAGAGATATGAAAACGCCACAAGGACATTTTCGGAGCCTTTCTGGACGCATTATGCATTGCGAACCCATATAATCCGGAAGAATGTTTGTGAAGGATTACACGTTTCTAGGTTATAATTTTTATATATTTTGCTTTAAGCTCTTCCATGTTTTACTAAGTGCGTGCAGGAATTTACATTGGTTTAGCTTTGATTTGACGGAAATAAATCATCTTTTTCATATCAAGTTCCGTTTAAAAAAGGAGTATTTTGTGTTAGTAAACCAATAAGCGTTAAATAGATTTTTTTCAAATAGAAAAGTCATTCAACCGAACAAATTAGGTTTGTTCAATTATTCATAAATTATAATGAATCTAAGTAACTACTCTTCGTCTGCTACATTCATAAAGAAGCATTGTCACAAAGACTATTTTAAAATTGACCAAGATTTGTGATTTTCACACAACGACATGAAATAAATTTAACGAAAATAAAACCCACAAAGTATGGGACGGAATGTCTATCAATCAGGACTTTTTAGCGTGTCGTACTCACTGTCAATGCTGATTCATCAGCAAAAATTGCGACCAACATATAGCCACGGTCAGGGTGCAATTTACGATGCTTCGGCATCAAAAATGTCCCTCCGGTGCATAAATTAAAGCACTTCACGTCACGAGCCGAAATCAGTGGTACCAACCTGCAGCGTGTTGGCAACTTTGCACTTCAGAGAGGCCGGTTTGCTGCGCAGGACGAAAGTGCTCTGCGGTTCCACGAGAAAGTATGGCGCCTCTTCCACCTTCAGCCCTTCGCCGCCGCCTGCCGGCCGTCCTCCAAAGCTATCAAACGCTTCACTCGACGGAAGCACATCCTCGCCGTACGACACCTCACCGTCATCATCCTCCCCTTCATCATCATCGTCGTCATCGTCGTCCTCCTCATCATCATCCCCGACGGAATCCGGCGTCTGGTCGTCGCCATGGAGTCCGCCATTTTTAACGTCGACGCCACTTCGATGTTCGTTAGGGCCTTTCATATCGAATAAGCTGTCCAACGAAACCGGATTGATTATTTTGCCTTCCTCATAATTATCACCTTCATCGACTGCCGAAGTATCGTAGTAGTCATCCTTTGCAGCGTCTACTACGTCATAGTCCTCATCATTGACAAGCATTTTTCCGTCCTTCCACTTTTGGCGTGAAAGTTTTACTTCCGGG
Organism: Anopheles cruzii; assembly: GCF_943734635.1. Classification (NCBI taxonomy): domain Eukaryota; kingdom Metazoa; phylum Arthropoda; class Insecta; order Diptera; family Culicidae; genus Anopheles; species Anopheles cruzii. The sequence continues at coordinate 58,525,077 of NC_069145.1, forward strand.
TGATTGTTTTCGGATTTCGTTGGCGTTAAACTGGCGTCGGCAACGTATGGCAGTAGATGTGCACCTTGATGGTTCCTTCTCGAAGGATTAAAAGTTGTTCGTTGCGAACCTTGACGATGAACATCTGCCGACTGGAAGAACCCATCGAAGTCATCGATTGTGGACTGAGCCTTTAGCCGGGAGGGATGATTCTTCGATAGGTGTCGGTCGACTGGTGACTGCAGAGTTTTATCCTTCGCCCCACCCGATGAGCCGATATCCTGGTGCGGTGCTGCGGTCCGTGACAAATGTGAGACATTTTCAGGCAGATTTTTCACAGCCCCACCATTCTTTTCTTTGGCGACCACCAATCGACCCGCGACTGCCAGTACCGCGAGGATGGTGAAAAATACTTTCAGGAAATGTGGTAATTTAAAGAGTATTTTCATTGTACAATGTTTGCTGTTTCCGCAGGCACGCGTAGGATAAAAGGATTCGTGAGGTATTCCTTTTTCTTTTCGTCGTTCCAACGATTTAAGGAAATTCTTCTTGTCCATGGCTTGCCCTAAGGCTGCAACTTAAGAATGCATTTTTTGCCAGCGGTTCGTAGCAGGTCCGAAAGCAACGATCTTTCGAAAGAATCTCTAGTTCTCCTTCGTCGTCTTTGGTTGAAGGAACCATCAAAGCTCTGCGGAATGTTGCCGTCCGCTGTTTCACTGGAGGCGTAAATTGCTGTATGCTGTCGTTTAGTGTCGTCGTAAGGACACTCATAATTCAAAAGCGACACGACACACCGTACAAGCGGCCGGCAATGATGAAGCGATGATGTAAAAAATTTTACTGTGAAAGAGAGAAAAACCGAAATAATTGCTCGTTAAAGCGACAATAAAAAAACGATGAATTAAGCATTCGATTGGCTACGTTAACCTGGATATTGCACAAAGAAACGATTAGAAATGTTTCCATGTATTCTGAAGAAGCTCGTCTTCAAAGGTCTCAAAAATTATTCTTTTATTAAAGAAAAAGTACGAAGTAAAAGTACATTCACTAGTAATTGAGAAGTTTCTCAGATTACATATTTGAAGCTGGTGTTTGATAGAACCATTCGGTCAAAAACCCATAATAAACCCGGTCATGGAGAAGCAAACCTGAATTGAATAAAAGAAATGCATTTCCATTGCATCTCTTGCGCTACAAATTATCTTTCATGAGAAATTCCAATCAGCATCTTATGGTCGCTTATGATCCTCTTCAATGTCTTATTAAAAATTTCAACGAAAGTAGAGTGTCATGAGGCACTCTTTGACTATCTTGAAGAGCTCGACCATCTCTTACCTCAAAAGTCCCTTTTTACAACATTTATCAATGCCCTACGTGTACTCATCCGTGTGCCACATAATCTTTATGGTGATGCTTCATACAACTGCAGAAATTTACAGCAGTGACAATATTTAACTGATAACAAACTTTATCACAAACCACAATAAAGTTTCCTTAAGATACGAGGCTTCCTCGACAACTCACTAAGGTAGGTAAGAAACAATTACTCTGAACAAGTGACAGAGCCACTCCGCAAATAAAAGCGTGGGCAAGTTTGTGGTTCTAGACCATCTGCTGCAGCTTGCAATGGTTTATGGACAAGGATTTCAACAACATCGCGTCCTGGCAGTAGCTGTTAAGGCGAAACATCAACGAACGTGCAAAAGCATAGAAGAGCGTCCCACCACAAAATATGGCACTAATTTTTCGTTAAGGTTCGTCCATCCGTTGCCGAACCAAGGCTGACAAATGCAGCTGCCTACCATCTGCCGTGCAACCGTCACTTGATGATTGTGGGAATTATAAATTTTCATCCTTCGTCCTTCGGCGACAACAACGAGAAAAAGGCAGCAACCAACGTTGAGTGCCGTTTTTTTGGGGACAATTTTAATTATCCGAATTACTTATAATTAATTTTTCATTAAGAACACACCACTCCAAAAAAGCCGGAGTATGACGGGCCGAGAAAATGAAAAGTTTTCGAAGCGACAAGCACCGAACCAAACGGTTGACTTTTTCGTCTACATGGCCATGTCTCTGTTTTTCTTTCATCTCTCGAACGGAATCGAACGGAATTACTTCTTTCTTCCTGAATAGCAAGAAGGTGTTTGGAGTGTGTATGATGACTAGAACTTCAGCTTCGATCACTGTTAACAGCAGTAAACAAACGTGACTGACGGCACAGGGAAGCTTCTAGTTTTTAAATTTAGTTTAGCTTGATTATTTTTAGGATTTCTGTTATCGCTTACTGCAATGGAGCCGCCTAGTCGTCTGTTGCAAGGAGTCTTTGGAAGTAACATTAAAAAAGAAAAAAGACCATAGAACAAAATCCATCGTAAAAATTCCCGTTTAAAATCACAACACAAACAAAGGTTATCAATCTTGCTAGTAGAGTAGAACATCAAGAAAGTATTTTTAAACAAGGCTACACGGTTAAACGAAAACGACCAGGAGAAAATCGATTTCCGTTTACGCACTTTCTCTGTGCTCAGAATTTCACTTTTCTGTACTTTCTTAAGCTACAAAAACCGATTCAGGAGTTTGGAAGTTTGGAACCACATCATATTTAGAGCGTTATGTTCGATGAGAGATTCGATGTTCGATAGTGGAAGACAAGCAGTTGAAGACCAGAAACGTGGGAACTGCCATGAATGTGATTGTTAAAAAAATCCCTTACGCTGGAACGATTGTGAAGTTTCCTGGCAAACTTCCAGCCGATGGCGTTGATGGGTGCAACAAACGGCACAAAACGATACAATGGAACCGTTCTCCAAACAGCAGGCGGTACACTGAGTCAATCCTTGAGCCAACGTCTCAACATATTCACGATACTATATGATGCCAGCCAACCTTTCAAAACGGAAAATCCATAAAACGAGGCGTAAACCAGGATACTCAAACGATAATTTGTCTAATAATGGGATCAACAGTACACTTACCGCCTTTTCGGATGTCTCAGAGTTTGATCCCCCAAACCTCCAACTTATGCGTCGACAATGTCGTATGTCAGCTATGTCGTCTCTGAACAACAACACCTTAAACTCTTTAAATACGCAACGACTGGATTGGCCAGATCCGTCCTCTTCTATACACAGCAGTTTTGCATGTTCATGGAAAGACTGGGAAACCCTTCTTTTATCAACGAAGCGCATCTCATCGAATATAGAAGATGAAAAGACTGTGACCAAAAAATAAAATGAATTAAAGCAACGGACAAACTCCGTACGGCAGACCACGGTTGATCGCCCAAAGTCTGTCACAGGCCTCTGCTTCTACTTTCGGATAAAGAAAGGATACATTGAATGTCCTCAGACAAAAGAAGGAGCAAAGGAGCAAAAAAATACGGTGCATTGAGTAAGTGCCACGGAGCTTCTACCATCTTAAAAGAAAACGAAGGCTTTCCGTATTCGCGTTCGTTTCAGTTCAAAATTTCCAGCCATCCTTTAAAATTTTCTCCACGGTGAAATGTGCTTGAAAAGTGTGCCGAAAAGATAAAACACTCCTTTGTAGCTTAAGTCAGGTGAATAAAATGAACAATGGTCTCTGGTAGGCACACAGGACAAAGGTCAGCTTGTGCCCCTTTTCCGCCTTCTACGTTCCATCCGAAGCTTAAGCAAAGAAAACCGAGCCACATCCAAACAACACAAAAACCCACAACTGACCTTTGAAAGTATATGCTGTTGACCGTCGTCTTCTTTTGCCGAAGCAACAAGAAAACGGTTATTCCCTAGTTACGGCTCGGTGCATCCAGATAAAGGGTACTACAAAAGAAAACTTATTGAATCGAATAAACGGTCCAGAGAATATACCACACATAATTGGGATATGTAACCGCAGAGAAAACGCTCCAATTTGGGTCAAATTTTATTGGACAGAGAATAAAGAGGACTAAAATGATATATTTTTAGAACCAATCCAACCAATAGAAAGAATAAAATAATAAGTAATTGAATGATAAAAATATTTTATCCTAGCCGATCCGACGATCTTCGTTTCGCCCAAAGTCGGTGTTTGGAAATTAAAGCAAACGTCTACTACATCCTGCAGTTATTCTTTGATCCAACGTGGTCAATTCATTTCTTCGTTGTAGGCGTTTTAGCGAAAGCCTACAACCCGTATACCATTCCGAAATTGGAATACAACACCGATTTGTTTACAAAACTAAATTAAAGATATATAAATCAAAGAAATTTGAAAGAAAAGAAAGAAAATGAAAGGCTACTTCAAAACTGTTTCGGAAAGATTTTGCATGAAAAATAATGCAGCTAAACACTAAACAAAAAAATTTTAAACATTCTCATCAGTAACCAAATATCGATCGACCCATATATTGAAATTAAAGCAGAAGAAATGATAAAAGTTTATGGTTAAATCCTCGTTGTTGCTCCTTCGCATCCGCTCTGAATCCTGATGAGGTCATTGAAATTTATCTTCGCATGCCATCCTACCAAAAACCGACAGAGGGTGAATCTCAAGAGGCCAACCCATAGTATGTGACCCAGCATTATTCTTTCGAGCTCACTCGTCGGTGGAAAAAAATGTTGAGAATTTTTACGGCTCTGTCCTATCTGAATCTCAGCTGTTGGCAGATGTTTGCTCTATCCAGGAAAGTTTCGATTCACAAATTTACTTTTCGATGTTGAGTGTTTTTGAGTGTTTGGTTTGGGTTCATGTCATAACGTCCATTTTGTTTATTTTATCGATAACCGCATTTTATGTGTTTTATTATTACGGTTAGACAAGGTTAAGCATAAATGATCCATTTTTCTGACCAACAAAATCGTGATCCCATTTTTTATATATTCCTAGGTTGAACCCGTAACAGAGATGTGGCTCCGTTTCCGAACTCCTTTTCATGAATTTGGGTGTGTTTTGATGGCGTAAAAATACTTTCCTCGCGCTTTATCGCCATAATTTTCAGCAAATGTTTGAAGATTTATGCCCTGACTACGAAGACTTGACATCTTTTCCTCGGCTTGAAAAATATCAAAAGAAACTGTAAGTACTAAATTGGTCAACCTTGCTGAATGTCAGAAGTTCACCAGGACTGAGTCATCATATCTCACTTTAACCTGAAATTAGCATCTTAAATTGCTTTCAAAACGATTTGGAACCACTCTTCTTTTTCTATACGTTTGCTAATCTATCTCCAACTTGTGCTGCGAGCAATTATGCATCCGAAACGGCCACTAATGCAGGCAGTGCTCACATACAATTACATTGGTAACGTTATTCTGGAACAGCAATGAGTGGAAATAGGAACCATGAACCCGAGCCTCAGAATGTTCTTAATTATGGCCTTTTCGGCGTGAAAACCGTCATTCTAGGCCAGAGACCTAATCAGCAACCGAGACTCCCACAGTTAAAAGTGGATCGATCGTAATGAGGTGAAATTGAATTACACTACCATTGTGAAGAGCAGCCTTCAAGCGCTCTCGGAGCCGTCCAACATCGACATCCCCTTCACGTTTGTGATCACAGGGTGGCAAACCAGTCTCGACTGCAAAATGGGTAAATTGCAGGGTATTTAATGGAACCACGCGTTAAACCGAGACCAGTTCACGACGACTCCGAGGAATCCGCCATCTAGTTTCCGGTAGCATAATTTATGCGCGTTGCATTTTAACCCCAGTCGGGCTACCACAAGCCACACATTTGTGCATTTGGGGGAAATTCAAAGCTCCAATGTCGGTTAGGAGCTGGGAAACAGGAATTGATATTAATTTCACCTCGACATGCAAATTGGGTATCTGATGTGATGGTTACGCTTGCGAAACTCTCAAACCTTACGTCAATTTGTGGAATTTCAACCATTACCCGAAATTATGACCACCAACTGCGCATGGTCTCCGGTAATTTAACCATACAACCCACAGACAAAGTTCAGTGTAAGGCGCCTTATGAAAGGCCCATTGGCGCCAGGTGTTGAGAACCATTGTAAAACCGTAATCTTGTCCGACATCCGGTAATATGCTGCATAATGCTTGCCTCCTACTTCTAAACGGGTCTAATTTTCTCATTCCACGAAAAGCGCGGATAACGTTCGGATAATTACTCCATTCCAAGCGCTATCCGATTCCAAGACTGCGAACCTTCACCACAACTGTGGAATTGCCGCCCGACCCTATCCGGGTCTTTAGCATCATCCGCTTTGTTACTGATCTGCAATTAAAAGCTAGAGAATATAGAGGTGTTGGACACTGTGTATTAACTTGGGTAGGTTTGGTAACATAATGGTAATAACGGAAATTTGTAGCACTCTTCCAAAAATGAGATCTGAAATTCATTGTTCGTTTATAAACGTCAGCTGATCTCTTCGTCTCAATTCATGAAGCAATCTAACTGATATACTTAGTGTGGTTAGCCATTCCAAAGCGCACTTCAATACCATTCATCATTTAATTACAATCCGATTTACTTCGTGAGCTTAAACGGTGGCATTCATAGAATGAACGGTGTACGACGTTCCGAAAACAACCAAAAGTAATGTTCTGTGATGCGGAGGTCTATATTGCTTCATCTAATATGCAAATTAGTTTATTGAACTTCGCTTCCAGAGTTCTACACTGAATGAGAATACCAAACGATCGGGGTGAACTAGAAAGTTGCTGGACATGTTTGAAATGTATTAAGTAAATGGGCTCAAAGGCGGTATGTTTTCAAAACATTTTGCAAATTCGAAAGACATTTCCTTAAAACACTTAAAACATCACTCAACAATATATTTAAGTAATTCTTACAGCTATCTCATACCCCCATTCGACATATTTGAAATTCAACAAACCGAATTTCACCACATGAAAAATTTCACCGATTGATCTACGCTTCAGGAATGCAACTACAACTATGTGGAGTCATGCCTCGGAGCTGGGGGATTAGATGTTTAGCTTCAGACATAAAACTTCGCACTGGAATGTTGGAACTTGCTTCACTACCACCCACGACCCAACTCCCAGGGGCTAACGTGCCACAAATTTCCAAATTTCCATGCAAAAGATCGATAACGGTATCTGAACTCGAACTTCCATCATCTGTATTGCGGGTCGACATTCGAAAAATTGTTCCCGTGCCTGAACCGTGTGCCGAAACGAAATGTTCGCATGTCGTTCGAATTTTGTGCACAGTTACTATCGCACGCTATGTTACGTTCCCCGTTTGCGATAGTCAAGGGGAAGCCATTGCTAAATGAATCGTCATCGGTGAAACTCCGGACCTTTGGAAGATTGCTGGTCGTCGCGAAGAAGCAGAATAAGATCATTTGAGATAATTCGGATGGTTCAGTAAATTATTACAAGACAATGTTCCAGCGGTTCGTTGGTCTATTTCGCGCTTGGTCACTAACAGAAATCCATTAGACAGTTCCCATTTGAATTGACCAATGATATCTTCGCTCAAATCCAAGAATGCTACATCATCAGTCGGATGCGAAATAAGACACACACTAGGAGGCGTTTGATTTACTGTCACCGGAATATCGCGGTACATCCTACTTTAACGGTGTCCTAGCCCATCTGACAGCACATCACAAGGGTCACGAGAAAAAGGAAGTTTTCCGTAAATCATGAAGCATTCTTCGTGGCGTGTTTTTCTACCACTGGTTCCCTACAGAGCAACAACAGCAGATTACTAGGACATTATTTTAGATATGAAGATGGAGATGAGTCCACGTGCAGTCTCAAACATTGCAAAATGATTTATGAACCCTGGTTGCCACAACCAAATCATGCTCCTTCCTCAATTTGTCTTTCTCCGTTACTATCCTAGGATTTGGTTTTTTACAGTTTTCGCTCTTTACATACGATCTGAAGTCGAACCGAAAGCTAGCGCTTTCAGAAAAGGTTGACCTCCTTCTGAAACCTAAACGTCGATGGACACAAAAGGTACCTCCCAGCTATCAACAACCTGTACATTATTAATCATTCCAGCAAACATCATAAATATAGAGACAACTTTTTATTTGTCACATCCGTTCCGAAGATTAGAACGCAGTGACAGTCTTAGCAACTAAAAACGGGCTCCAATAATGATCAACTTCCTTGTCGTAGTTTTCTAATGCTTAAAATTTGCTTCTTTACTCGCTTGTGCACAGTGGCCATCACAAGTCCTAAAGCAACATCATAAAGTTTGTACTGGCTTTGTTCGAGCCGCACAAAACACGAGAAGCCGAAAAACATTTCCTTGTGCCATGTTGGTATGATGGTCCATTACCACTCTTGTCCACTGCCTTGAAAAGTCACCCCCTCAAAACTTCTCCGAGATACAAAACTGCCCTGGAGGAATTGGAAAACTTTTTAATAGTTTTATGGTTTATTGTTAAATCCGATAACGATATAAACAAAAGTTGAGTCCTTCGAGGAATCAAATACCGACGATTGGATAACCCACTTAGGGACTGGACTTCCTGCGTTCTTCCTTGAAATTGGAAGGAGCGTGAAAATTATTCGCTTCAAATACGATACAAACCCCTCTTTGGATGGAGTCATATCCTCACCCAGAAGTCCCTGTTCCGGGAAGTGGTTCGAGGAGTTTAATTGTTATCGTTGTAGTTTGGTTAAAGTTAAGTTGTAATAAAATTTCATCCCTTTGCTATGGAGTGAGCCAATTTCGTTGCTGTTGGTTGGTTTGGTGCTTAGATACGGTGTCTTGCCTACATTGCGTGACTAGGATTTACCTGCCCTACACCTCAGAATGGGATTTCTGGAATTGAGTTAAATGATATAAGTTCGATTTCCGCTGCCTCAAACAAGTAGAGTACAGCATAGAGAAGAACATACACACAGAACGCACTGATAAATGGCGGCTGATAAGAGAGGCGGTGCGAAGGTTTCATCTATTGTTTGGAAGAGGTGTACTGCAAACTCTGGGTTGTTTGATTGATTTATGTTTTTTTGGTCCAGCCAGCATCGAATACAATCCACAGTTCGCAAACGTTACCATAAGAGAGATTAAATAGCTGAATAAAACATCTACTTCTCGCCTGCGGTGTTCAATTCTCATGTGTCTGGCTGCAGGGGTGTAAACTTTCAGCATATCAGCAAGCCCATCCTTGATTTCCTGAGTCGCTTGGGGCCAGTGAATCAGATTTATCGCTGCCACAAGTGAGAGTTGAACATAAAACCCTGTATGCAAAATGCAACACACTACGCGAAGGCGTACGCGTTATCGAATGAGGAGAAAAAATCAATTTCTGAATTCGAACATATTGGGGCCACTGCGGAACAATATCGCCATAAATCTTTGGAATGTTAATGTTCAGTAACAGTGACACAAGAACCAACACAACGTAAGACTTCCGCCTGTCAGCGTTGATTTGAGCTTCGGGGGACGCACCACGATTGGTTGGAAGTCGGTGTAAAAAGTTGACCCGGCTCTCGATTTCAACAAACCGATTTTCATTTAAAGTAAATGAATAAAAAAGGCCACACTTGCACTCTCCTTCCGATTGAGCGCAGTCTAGACGAATAGTGGTGTACCCGGTACCTTAACGGTGGACAAAACGTAGAGGAAGGTTGCCCAATAATACAATGCATCTTTTCCGCCATGAAGTAATAAATTTTCTCTTCGCTTTTCCTCCCGGCGTGAATGTGTGGAAAATGGCTTTCCACAACCGTTCACCATAGGTTCTTGATTTTTCATGCACTTATGGACCCGGAAAAGATTAAGGGTTTTTTCAGTCCGTGTGTGTGTTTGTGTGCTAGATTTTGCAATTTTCCTCTTTCCACCAATACCAGGGTTTGGTGAGTGATTTTCGTTTCCGGTGCTGTTTTCGGAACATGAACGGAGTGGAGTTAGCACCACGTCTGGGAATTAATTTCGGTTTCCAACTCTTGGTTTTTTTATTGCCAAGAGAGAGAGCGAGAGTGCTTCCTGTTTACGGCCCTTTCGATTGCAACATAAGCGGAAAAGTGCACAGAGCGGACGTTAAACAAGGAAACAGCACTAGCATCATATGGTGACTTATTGCGCAATGAATGGAGCTTCTGGGTCTATAAATATCCGGGGCCAAACCGGAAGTCCTTCTGTGAAAAGGCTTTTGAGATACTGCAAACGTAGAAAGCTTCAATGATTCCGTGTTTTCGACAGGCTAGAGCAAAGCATTGGCTTTCTTTCAACTACGCAATTCGTTGTACTTATTTGAGCAATAAATTGGTTTTCGCTTAATATGGAGTGCGCAATTTTGGTTACGGTATTTTGGTATTTAGCGTGCCTTACTCACATATCTTCTATATATATAAAAGAGTACCGCGTTATTGGCTCTTTATTCACAACTCAAGAACGGCTGAACCGATTTGGCTGAAAATTGGTGTGGAGGTAGCTTAGATCCAAGGGGGTAACATAGGATACTTTTTATAATCCGATCGCGTCACAATGAAGCCACAATACGCACAATGTGTTTTTTTTCATATACTGCAAGGGACAGACAGAGCGAGCAACAGAAAACAATTGTTGGCTTCTCTTTCTCGCTGATGCAAGGTCCCCCCGCCCCCTTTCCCCATCCAAATAAGGTCGCCGCGATCTCTCCCGCTGAGGCGGCATCGACAAACGATAGACAGAGAGCGAAACAGCAAGCAATTGTCTCTCTCTTGCGTATGCTTACACTCTCTCTCACGAACGCCGAATAGTTTGGCAAATTGTAAGCCAGTGAGAGAGCCTCCACTTATTCTCGCGATCCGCCACTGTGAGCAATTGTTTAGCGACAAAGGCGGATCTCCTTTCTCATATCTCCTTTCATCCTTCGCGTCGTAAAAAAATTAACGTGCGTGGAAATAATATTGAGTACATTATTTTTAAGCACTTTCTTATTTCGATGAGTAATTTTAATCGTAGGGAAACATTTATCAGTAAGTATTTACTTAAAAATAGTGAAATTGTACCGTACAATGGTACACTACAATGGTCCATTGTACCGTACCGTGTCCAACCATTGTACCGTACCGTGTTTCATTTGAGATGGGTTCGAATGTTTGGATTTTTGTTTGTTTGGGAAAAGTGGTGAAGGGTTAAATTCGTGTCAATTCCAGAAATCCTGATCTTGAGATAAATGAGGAGATACCAGCTTACAGTTAAGAATGCCAGCGCCAAAACGTGAAATGAATGACGCATATAATCGAGATGTTTGGTGCATGTTGCGAGAAGTTTTGGAGGCGCAATGATTTTAGTGTCCTCAAATTTCCGCCAAACACTGCCAGTAATTCCAAGATCAGCTGACGAAATGAAGTGCTTCTCTTCTTATTGGACAACGACCGTTGAACGGTTTTAGCCTGCACCAACCAGCGACAATGTTAATCTCTGATACTCTTTCTAAACGTTCGTTTTTACGGGCCGGGTTGTTAGTCCCGCGCCAACCCCCTTGAACGCCGGAATCGGGAATCGAACCCATGACCAGCTGCGATACAGGGACGAGCGTTACCGACTGCTCCTATCACCGGGGGCCCATTGCCTCTGGGGCGAAACAGAGTTCGCCGGGCCTGCTAGTAAAATTACTAAATCGATTGGGCAAACAAGAACGTAGCAATGCACATTTCATCATTTGAATTTCTCATTTATGATTCTTATAATCTGCTATCAAAGCCGAAACAAGTCAAAAAACAAGTACACATAACAAAGGAGGAAAGTAAACTTGTTCAAATCCCTTGCGGATTCCATCATACGGCGACGTAACAGTCGCATCGTGAACTTTAATATACATTGCATTCTTGGTCACTGCATTCTGCTTTCATTTATTAGATAAAAACTGTATCTATAGTAAAGTTATTCAGTAGAAGTAGAAACGAGTTTTCTATAAGGCACAGTCCTTTCATTGAATTAGTCTTTCAGTCATGTAGAACAATTTTTAATGCATTTAAGTTACCTCAGAAAATTATATACTTACCAATTCAACAAACCTCTCGTTTCGTACAACGATTGGGTAAAAGAAAGTAAACTTTATAAACAGCTGTTGTGGCAAATTCATTGAGTTTTTAGGTTTGTGTTCCAATAGGGTTAACGAGGTTTGATTTTCTGTGATTTAGGGTTGTGTTTTTGTAAATTGCCATTGTATGAATATGAATTTACGTCGAAATGGCCATACTAAGAACACACATATGATCATGTCCTTCCTGCTCAGTCCTTTCGTCTGGTCACTAATCACATTCTAAACACTCTGCGATTCAATTTACGATACAGTCAAGTGCAAAAGATTAATCTCCAATGCTTCAAATGCATCCGAAATGAAAAATACTTTTGCAAACATTTTAACATTCAAATGAGATGCTTCTCTTGGCTCAACGTTGCTAGAGTGGTAGAATTGATTTGAGTAATTGGGACATATCAGGCCTGAGAGAAAATAATTCCTTACCATTCGTTGTCGACCCTAAAACCCGAAACTCAATCTTCGTCACCCTACCGTTTATCGTTGCTGATGGAAATTAATCACACATCTTCCGTATCTTCCACTTCTAAGAATCTATTGGCCACCCTTTTGGGTGTTTGATTCCGGTCATCAACCCTATTTGCCCGAAATCAATTGGATCCTGACTTGCGCAGGGGTTCTAGAGCATTTCGCTACATGCTTATTGCATAAATGAGAAGCATCGTAATGATGGCCGGCGTCGGACCGGGGCAGGCCACCCGTCGCCAGTACTAGTGGTTGCGGTGATTGGTTCGAGATAGCAAAACTCGCGCCCACTATGCTGGTGTTGCAGGGAAGACTGATGATGATGGCCGGGACAGTCAAATGTGACAGCGTCTATTGATGGAGTTGGTACTGTGCTGTCAAAGGATACTCGTAGTTGATGCGTATCGTATGTTGGGTCAACTCCGACTGAAAGTGGGTCAGCTTCATATTTTCGTTTGCGAAATATTCCATTGGCATTTCTATGGAAAATATTTAAAACAGAGAAACAATTGTTAAAATTATGCATAGTTCTAAAACAATAATTAACAATGATATCACCATCTGATTTGAATGTGATCAATTTAACACGCCAAAACTTCTTCTAACGACTTCGGAAAAATATTTGAAGACGCGAACTACTAATTTTCTTGGCTTAATGCCATATCTTTTAGGATTAATTGATTTCATTTTACACCATGGCATCCACAAATGAAAGCTTAAAAGTTTCTAATGAGTTCCGGAAGAAATGGTGGTCAATGGCATTAAAGGCCCCTTCCGTTGCCTGATCCATCATAAACGCGAATGATCTGAAGCTTCGATTTGCGAAACATCTGTTGTTGATGAGCTTTGCATAAACGGCTGCGAACAGGTTAATTACCTATCTGAAACAAGAGAGCGAACTCAAATTGAATTCATGGATGAAGCTATTCACGAATATTATTTCAAGCCCTACAGCTTTGTGCTAGTCAATTTCTTTCATTTTCTATCTGTTAAGTAAGAGCAGAAAAGGTAATTATTAGGAAAATTGATCACACCGGTGACTTATAACTGAATGAAAAACCGTTCTGATAAGTTTTTTTTTGACTTTTACAATTTACACTACTTTCACATTACATTATACACAGTACAATTTAAGAAGTTGAAAACCTTTCAGACACACCGAAAAAAACATAATGAATGTTCATTCAATTCAAAGGTGCTTACATAAATTGGCAAGCTATCTTTATTCATTGGCATAATGTAATCTACAACTCCCTAAGAGACGTCTAATCGGATTTCATACAGCTAAGTCATCAACCACTAATTTCCCCAGAGATCATTTAAATTACTGAAATTGCTCTGGGTAGCATTTTGCTAAAGAATCATCTTCAAAGTTCACGATTACCTTGACAAGGCAAAATGTAAGGAACTTAAGTTCATGATAACGTAAGAAAGCTGTTTCATGGTGGCTCTTACAATATTTACAACTGATTTAATATATGAATAAAAATACTTCCTTACTTACAATAACTTCGTTTAACATTCAACGAAGTCTCAAAATCGTATCTAGGCATTTTGCGGACATTAGGTCGAAATCGGTGGAGTTAAACAATCCATATTCATAGTAAGGTTATCTCCTCATATCCAACATCACGGCGACTTGCTTGCAATTTATGCTACATAGCATAAGCATAGGAGAAAATGTCCAAAAGTAATAATTTCGAGATTGTTTCAACAGATATTAGACATTCGGGAAACATTGAACATAAATTGATATTACCTTAATTATTTAGTCAAAACTATAGACACTGAATAGATCCGAATAATCTGCCAGTGTCCAAAAAACTTTGGACAGAATGAATTGAATTATTATGCAAGAAATATCCTACGGTTGAAATTTTTTCCCTCATTTGTAATGTCTGCCGTTTAATTTGGGGCGTTTCCGGTACCCAAAACCTAGCTAACGAAGGAGGTGATCTCTTGCCATAAATTATAGGGTTCAATCACAGTTGATTTGCGGTTAGGTCGAATCGTACCGATGCCCTCGAAAAATTCGAATGAAATCCTCTCAAAAGCGACGTGACAGCAAAACGACACGTGCATAACGCAAGCCGAGCGCGGCAGGAAAGCCCTTGATTGCGTCGCCAGCATAAAGCATGGTGATTAGTAAAAACTTCCCGGTTTCCAGCTGTGATTCATTTTAACGCAGACGATTCACATTCTTCAAGTAGAAAGAAGAGAGGATTATTATGCGAGATGGTTTACAAAACTACATGTAGTGAAGTGTACAGCCCGTGTAGTGTAGAGAAGAAAACAAAAATATTCGTGCCATTTGATGTTACTGATGATGTTTAATCTGCAAAAATTCACTTTTTACACTGTTTACTATCATTTAAACAAAAACTAAACAAGAAAATTCGTTTGCAAAACCTATGTTTGTTGTTAGCCTATTTTGTCATATTTATTTCAACATCCAAACCTGGAAGCGTGCCAAATGCTAATGTACTACCGTTTAAGAAACGTTTTTTACCTATACAACCGAAGTTTTTTATGACAGTCGGTATCCTCAATTTTCCGATTGCTCTGTGTGCTCTGAAAAAAAACTAAATATGTTCAGTTCCAAACAAATACGCATATCATAGGGTAATGTTTAAGAAATTCAGCAGACCCACTTGCGTGACATTGGTTAGTTTGGCCAGTTGGAAATCATGTAAACGAACTGGCTAATCGCACTTTTACGATGTGTTACATGAGCCTTGGTTGCTTCAAAACTGCCATAGTCTAGCAATAAAACTTATTTTGGAACCCAGGAAACCTATATTGGTATGCAGCCAAGTGTACACTATCTTGAAATTTGATACAAAAGCGACATCGACGACAAGTAACGACATAAACACCGCGTTATATGCTCTTGTTGGTGGTGTCATCAATGAGGCAGCAGCATTAAATTTGACATGAATTTTGGTGGAACCTAATGTCTCGTGAAATATTCCACTAGCAATACGTATGGTATTTCAATAGATAAGGTGAGACCGTCAAAACCGTTGGACCAGAAATGGTATACCATTCTACTCGGAAGACACCCATAGTAATCAATAGCTCATCAAGTAAAACTTTGCGTTTGCGTTCCAACCATATCACATGGGCAGGCGGTTTTAACAAAAGTTATCTCCTATAACCTATTTTTTCCTCGGCGCGTATCGAGCGTTTTTAGACGAGGACAATCAATCGTTAAGTAATCACGATGGTAATTGTTAGGTAGGCTGGAGTAAGAGATTGCAAGATAAAACAAGAAAACAGACTCATGGAAGATAAAACAAGATTTATAGAGAGATCATTCGACCTAAAATAGATTTTTTTCTCAAGAAACTAAACGAAATTAAATTTGATTTCACAGCAGATTCAAAACGCTAACGATGCATTTCAATCTCAACACGGTATACGATGCAAGGTGAAACCTATTTTTATTCATTCACCCACTTCAGAGAGATCTTTCGATTGCCCTTTGATACGGATTCCCTCTCTATAAATCTTTAAAGCCCACGCAGCCTCGTCACGCTCACGCGAGCGATTATAGATCCAAAATCGTTGCCATTAGTTTTTGTAAAAATAAAGACTGCCACACAAAAATCTTAGGTTTCAATCGACTAACGATTGAAGCTGTTTGACGCTGAAGGGCGTAGATCTGACCAATCCCACTATATAGAGCAGCCCAATG